>NC_061117.1:65633627-65935459 GCF_002878395.1 Capsicum annuum
TCGGGAACACACAATCTACCCTGCAATCTCAACACACCATCTCCCCCTTGGGAGAAAACCTCTACCTTTTGGTCCTTAACTGACTCCTTCAGACTAACAAAACTAGGATCCCTGTCTTGCTTCTCCTTTACCTTTGAGACCAAAGAGGGCTCGAAACTACTCTGAACAAATATACTCCCTTCAGCGGAATCAAGCAATCTAACGCCCAACTTATCAAAATGATGCACATAACAAGCCAATTCTTTCTTATCATTATCTACATGAGTTATACTACCCATAGACAACCTGCTAAGAGCATCTGCCACAATATTGGCCTTGCCCGGGTGATACAACACACTCATATTGTAGTCTTTTACCAACTCTAACAATCTTCTTTGCCTAAGATTCAACTCCTTCTGAGTAAACATATACTGCAAGCTTTTGTGATCAGTAAACACATCCACATGAACACCATACAAATAATGTCTCCAGATTTTCAAAGCAAAAACTACAGCTGCTAATTCAAGATCATGGGCTGGGTAATTCTTCTCATGAGGCTTCAACTGTCTAGAGGCATAAGATATAACTTTACCCCTCTTCATCAACACACAACCCAAACCACCTCTAAAAGTATCATAATACACCACAAAACCATCAGTACCATCGGGTAAAGCTAACACTGGGGCTGAAGTGATTCGAGTCTTCAATAGTTTTCTCACAGGAATCGATCTACTGGAACATAACTTTCTTTTGGGTCAACCAATTCATGGGAGATGCAATGGAAGAGAAGCCCTCAACAAAAAGACAGTAGTAACCTACTAAACCCAAGAAACTCCTAACGTCGGATGGGGTGGTAGGTCTAGGCCAATTCCTTACAGCTTTTGTCTTTTGGGGATCGACTCTAATGCCTTTGGCGAAAACAATGTGACCCAGAAACGCAACTGACCTTATCCAAAATTCACACTTGTTAAATTTAGTGAATAATTGATGATCTCTAAAAGTTTGCAAGACAATTCTAAGACGTCAGCATTATCATCCTCTCTTAGGGAATACATAAGAATATAGTCTATAAATACAATGACAAACATATCAAGATATTTCTTGAACACTTGATTCATGAGGTCCATGAAGTCTTCTAGAGCATTGGTTAACCCAAAGGACATGACAAGAAACTCAAAGTAACCATAACGGGTTCGGAAGGCTGTCTTTGAAATATCACACTCTCTCACTTTAAGCTGATGATAGCCGAATCTAAGATCTATCTTGGAGAAATAACTTGCACCCTATAGCTGATCAAATAAATCAATTTTATAAAGAGGGTACTTGTTCTTGATAGTTACTTGTTGAGTTGATGGTAGACAATGCACATACACAATGTACCATCTTTCTTACATACGAATAGAACAGATCCACCCCACGGGGAAACACTGGGTCTAATAAAGCCTTTGTCTAAGAGGTCTTTGAGTTGCTCCTTCAACTCTTTAAGTTCTGTAGGAGCCATACAATACGGAGGAATAGAAATAGGCTGAGTGTCGGGAAGGAGATCAATCCTAAATTCTATTTCTCGATCAGGTGAGACCCCTGGGAAATCTTCTAGGAAAACATTCAGAAACTCATTAACAATGCTAACTAACTAAATAGTAGGAGTCTCGGACTTGAGGTCTTTAACTCGAACTAGGTGATAGATGAAACCCTTGGAAATCAACTACCTAGCTTTGAGGTAGGATATGAAATGGGTGTTCGGAGTTACAGAACTCCTGGACCACTCAAAAATGGGCTTATCAGGAAACTAAAACTTGACCATTCGGGTAAGACAATCTATAGACGCATAGAATGAGTAAAGCCAATCTATACCCAGAATGACGTCAAAATCACAATATCTAGCTCAATCAAATTAGCACATATGACCTAATGAAGGATAGTGACAGGACACTTCTTATACACTCGCTTAGCAATATCAGATTCTCCTACCGGGGTAGAAACCAAAATAGGTTCAGGAATCCGTTCTGGGTCTATCTCAAAATTTACTGCAACCAGAGGTGTCACATAAGTGAAACTCAAACCGAGGTCCATCAATACATACACATCAAAATGAAATACACAGAGCATACCAGTGACAACATCTGGAGAGTCCTCCTACTCATGGTGAGGTGGTATAGCATAGAAGCGATTATGGCATAAATTGCCAGTAGTAGTAGAAGAGGCGCCCTGAGGTGGAACTGGGCAGACTATGGGAGTGGGGGCACTGGTAGCCTGACTCTGGGGATGAGCATCTCGACTCCCCTATCTAGCATATGGACAATCTCTAAGTTGGTGGCCCAACTTGCCACAACTAAAGCAACCCCTATAATTAACAAAACACTCGCCAAAATGATATCTACTATACTTGGAACATAAAGAAGGACGAGGTCTGTTACTTACACATTCCTAAGACCTAAATGGGATAGGACTGTTCCCCTACTCCTACCTTATTCTAGGTACGGGAGCACTAACTGATAAAGGTGTGGGCATAAACGAACGTCTCTCGAATTGAGGGCGGTTCCCTCCATGGAATCTAGATTGATCGAATCCCTGCTACTCTAATCCAAATCTTTTTTCCCTCTTACTCTCTCCCTCTCTTTCACCATATTAGTTTTAATCCATTGGGCATGTACCATCAACCGAGAAAGGCCTATCTCCCTATTAAGAATAGCAGATCTACACTCTTTCACAACATAAGTCACATGCCAGTCACGAACTTGCTCATGTTGGTCCGGAAGTCATCCATCATACTAGGAGCATATTTGGATAACTGATTGAATCTAAGACAACACTCCTTAATAGTCATGGAGCCTTCTCTCAAATTCATGAATTCCTCTATCTTTGCTTCCCTCATCTCAAGAGGAAAGACTCTGTCCAAGAACGTATCCTGGAATAACTGCGAAGTCATAGGAGCGGCATCCTCCCCTCTACTCTCCCTCTATATCTCCACCCAATCATATGCAATATCTTTCATTCGATAGGCAACTAATTTAACTCTTTCCTCCTCTATCATGTGCATAATTTGGGTAATCTTTCTCACTTCATCCAAGTATATCTATAGGTCTTCACCTACCTTCGACCCATAGAACTCAGGTGAATTCATCCGTATAAGGTCACAAACTCGAGCTGCAGTAGAATTATTCTCTTGCGGAGGCAGAACAGTAGCCTGGGCATTAGCTTGAGCATTGGCGGTAACTGCTTGGGCTAGCGCCTGAAAAGCTGCCCGAAATTCAGCATAAGACATGCTCGTTTAAGGGATCAACGGGTTGAGGTTGCTCATTATTTCTATGAGCTCAACGAGGAGGCACTTTTTGTTATAAGAGAGCAAGAGTTAATTGCAAATAAAGAGACAGTTCTAGGAACGATAAACTTTAGAAAGAAAGAAAAGACTTTTCCTAAAATGTCCTATGGCCTCTTTCTCATAGATGCGGAACGCTACACACCGATGATCAAGAATCTACGTAACGCGGCTTGTTAGAATCCCTAGGACCTAGGACTCCTAAACCTTAGGTTCTAATAGCAAGATTTGTAATGCCCTAAAATTTCTATCCTGAGTCATCACACGGTGCTTAGGGCTACACGTAGCCCCATGTTAGCCCTCTCAATTCAACAATAGTCATGCATAATAAAGAGATATATCACATCGGGTTCAAAAGAGATAATGGAAAATACTAAACCGTACAACCAAAATATATATTAAATGTCTGTACATACCATCCCTCTAGTATGACAAAGCCTCTACACATCAAAATCAAGGAGCCTGAAAAACCCCAACTGACTCAACAGAACTGAAAGCAATAACAGCAAAATGATATCATAAAAATAACACACGGTCCTCGAACTATGAGGAAACATAGTGAGGCACCTAAATATCACTAATGCGGCTACGGCTGAGTACCAGAACCTACATTACAAGAAAATGTAGCCCATAGAAAAATATATGGGTCAGTACTTCGGAATGTATTGAGTATGTGAGGGTGCATGCAACAATGTAAATATCATCATCAATTTCATGAAAATATGAATATGTACAATGATGGCTCACTTGGCTTGAGTTAGATTGAAACATACTTTCCATGATCTCATAGTAAATAAATCATATGATAAAATCCTCATAAACTCAACTTTTCTGCTCAAGACTTGGAGTGACTCGGTAATTCAAGAAACTCAACTCTTATGGATATGGTAGGTTGTTATAACCGACATAAACCATGTGAGCAAAACAGAGTCCAATATTTTTCCCTCCTAAGGAGAGAACCCCACATTGGTGGGAGCGTCATACTCTTGCCAGGGATTACAACCTCAATTTAGTGATCATAATCTCATACTCGGCCTCTGGCCCACAAATATCAATACCAATCCCACGGTGGCACGTAGTTTAGGAGGAAATACCATATTTCCTGCTCAGTACTAAATACTACTCCCAGACACAAGCTCAGAACACATTAGGAAATCCACGACAAACATCACAATCGCGAAGATTAAATCAAATCTCTTTCTCATTTATCAAATCATAATCAATTTTTGGATTCCTAAATCGACTCAAATCAACTCAATCTTTCTCAATATCAAAATGTATCAATTTATTAAATCATGAAAACATCAATAACTTTGAGGAAATATCAAGACTTATTATAAGAACTCAATCTCATGAATCAATATACTCAATAATCCAATTTGTCATAAGAAAGCTTAAAGATGGACACATATCTTGAAAGCACATGAAATATCAACTCATGGTAGAATTATGAATTCACAATATTAAATATCAAGTCATAACTTGGCAATAGTAAAATAACCATGTATAACAAGCTTGAACAATTTATATTCTCATAGTCTCATAATGAAGTAATTTGGGTATAAACCCACTTGCAAAATCATATAAATCCATAATAGAAATCAAAGCTTTGGGCACAAGAAGAAAAGGATTCCTCTTATTCAAAACCCCACATACCTTAATCTTTGAAATTGGATGAATTCTAGTGTTTGAGACTCTATCCACACTTGTAATAAATGATTTTCGAAGCCCACACTATGAGGAACTTGGTTCTTGAAGAAATCTTGAAGATTTATGGTTTATTTTTGGAAGATTAATGTTCTAGAATGAAACCCTAGATATATTTTCTTAAGAAAATTGGAACAGAAAATTAAAAAATTAGGGTTTGGATGGGAATTCTCATATATATAGGGGCCTCCAAAAGATGGGAAAAGACCAAAATACCCTTGCAAAAATGTCCTTTAATTGCTGCAAAAAATAGCTGACGACATTTGTGACAAGTCGTCACAAAAGGGTGTAATTTATGACTTTCTCCTTAAGGTTGATGACATTTCGTGACAAGCCGTCAGACTTGTGACAAGTCATCACAAAATGTCATTCCAAAATGTTGGAATTTGTGACTTTCTGCTTAAGGTGACGAAATTTTGTGACAAGTCATCAGACTTGTGACAAGTTATCAAACAATGTCATCACACAGTTTCCAAGCTGACACATTAGAGTAAAATAGGCATAACTTTTTGCTTCGATAACGTATTTAGGTGAAATTGGTACCGTTGGAAAGCTAATTCAATTATATATTTGTTGGTGGGTTGTGAGCTCAAAATTTCTTAGTGTATCAAGAGATTGATTGTTTGAAGTTGACTATGCTAAAATTCTTCTCAAGAATTCAATTGATAAGGGATGTTTTGATTCACCTAATCTCTAGGACATCTTTGAGGCCTTAATATGCATCACCCATGATCAGAAAACAACCAAAGCACTATAATTTATTTCTCATGATCTTGAGTCATGATTACAGGAAATGCCCCCAATCGTAGAAAAAAAGAGTACAAAAGGAATAGTCCAAAACAAATATGAAATAAGAACATGAAATAAGGGTCTTCCAAAGTATGGAAGATCACCACTTTAAGTTGACTCACTATTGATCTAAAAATTACCTAATAACTACATAAGAAAAACAAAAGTGCCTCTGTTCCCTGTATCATATGGGGATACAGCGTATGGAGATGGTTAGCAGGATGAATGCTACCATGTAACTAAAGGTAGGGATGAAACAATGCCAACTCAAAATTCAGTCCAAACTCAATGTACATGTTCAAATACATACATACATACATATATATATAATATGTTGGGATAGGGAAAAAGGTTTAACATAAGAGTTTAAACCATTAACATTAACTGTGTAGCTCTAACCGTCCTAAGGGCACCTACGGGCTATATGGATTTATCTCCTCCTGATGAAATAGTCCCAACGCATGTTAGCCACATGGACCAGGAAAATCCAAGAATGAGCTAGGGAGTACCTCGACCCCAGCCAATCTAATCTATATATATATATATATATAAGTGTGAACTATGCACAAAGTCTTAAAACTCCCACAACAGAAAATATGGTTTCCAGTATTGGTTCCCCAAGACCTTCACCTTCCATGACAAGCTACACAAATATCTTTAAGTCCATTTAAAAAATGTTTCACATAACCCTTCCATTTTGGAGAATTATCCATTAAGGAATCAACCACAGGTGTCGTCATACCATTATGCTTGCAAACTTATAATTATGCAAAACCAATTCCATCAGCCTGGGGAATACCGTGACCATCTTTGTTCATTAAATCTAGTTAGGGGAATGCCACGACCTTTTTTGTTTGTTAAATTAACTTTAAAATCTAAGACATGGCCATCATGGCCTCGAAAACCCTTTTTATCCATTTACCCATTAACACAATGCAATAGTTTAGGAAAGTAAGACAAATCATGTGATTAACTATATTTTAAATCCAATTATGCAAGTGGGTTGAGGGAACACAATTTTCAAAACCAAATACCAAACCAAAATTATCAAATTAGGGGAATAACTTATCTCCCATTCCATTCACCATACCCATCCATACCAACAGGTTTTAAAATATATAAATAAAACATGAAAACTTGCATTTAAACCCTAGAAATTCAAATCAAGTTCAATCCATCTGAAACCCTCAATTCAAATAAAAATCTATATTCAAATCAACATCAGTACCCATTTAAACACATGCTTTAAGTGAACAAGTTTAAGGGGAGAGGTACATACATGAAAGTATCACAATTAAGGGGAGAAATCACCACCTAGAAGCTCTAAATAATCGACCTTGAGAAACCCAACCTGTTTTTGACTTTGGGATTTGAGAGAGTTTAAGAGTTCATTTCATTATGTTATTTTGATGATAAATGTGTCCCAAAAGGGTTTTAAGGTCATGGGTCACAATTGGGGGAAAGAGGAAATATCTTAAGTATCCTTAATGAAAAACTACAGAGTTACCACCCAGTCGTTATCGGTCACCTTACGACTCGTAATGACTAACTATGAGTCATCGCCTAGACTTCTATTCTAGACAGTGTCCCATGGCATCCTTATAGTTGACCCTACGAGTTATACCATGTGACTCATACATGGACCTTATGACTCATAGGCTCTTAGTTATAACCACGATAGTGACAGTGGACACCTACCTTGGTTTGGCTACAAAAAGCACCTAAAGACACGTAAAGAGTCATTATTACTTATGATATCCCTATCATAGTAAAAACAAAAACATGGGCCTACCTTACTAGTCACCCTTTGACTCGATCCCTATAACCCATAAGGAGACCTTATGACTTATTAGGTGAGTCATAGTTTAAGGAATGAGCAATAAACTCAATAAATTCTTAGAGGAAAATATCTGAGGTGTTACAACACACTAGCCAGTTTTGGTACCCTAAGAAAGGTACTAGTACACTTTTAATTGATGTTATAGGTTGGACCCCAATTAACTTAGATTGGGGCATGTCAGTTATTTTTAGCTCCAACAGTCCTCAGTTCTATATTTGGAGTATGTTCAGTAAGTTTTTCTTGATATTCAGTTACCTAACATATGTATATACTCAATCTTGCATTAAGTTGTAATGGTCATGCATTCATGATCAGTATATATATATATATATATATATATATATATATATCAACTAGATTTTTACCTCCTAAAGTCAGTACATTTAAAGTACTAAACACATACTTCTTTGCACTGTATTTTTTCATAATATAGGTTCAAATGCTTAGTATTGACCGCCCTTAGCACATTCACACGCCACTCAGCTGCAGCCTTGGTGAGTCCTCATCAGTCAAGGACTAGTTATATTATTAGTTATCCTTTTAAGTACATTATCTTATTTCAGTTAATCAGAGTTAGTTAGGGACCTATCCCACCAACTTAATAGGTTTGAAGGCTTTCAGACAGTTAGATAGTTAGTCATATTTTCAGTTTCACTGAGTATTTTTGGATAATATTTACTTTGGATTTATGATTTTTACACATCGCTTTACTTTAGTTAGCTTTTGCCCAATATTTTGTTACTTTCTTTTAGTATTTATTTATTATCCCAGGCCATAGGTTAGCTTAGAGGTCACTTATGACTCTGAGCACTGTGTTACGATTAGGGGGTAGTCTCAAGTTGTGACAAACATAGTATTAGAACACAAGGTTTAAAGTGTCCTAGGTTGTCTGAGAGCTACATTAACTAGAGTCTTATTCATGGGTGTGAAGCACACCACACCTATGGGTGAGAGGCTAAAATATGTTTTAGGAAAGTCTCACATTTTCATTAGTCATGTCATGCGATGGAGCATAAGATAAATTATACTTCTTTTGCTAACTCGTTCTCTACCTATTTATAAAAAATGCATCCCAAAAGAGTTAATAAAAGGATGAATATGGACCAGCAAGCACCATCACCTGTTCCCAAAGACCCTCTAAATGAACAGGTCTCTCATGTAGAATTCAAGGCAATTTTTATTCCATTAACCCAATCTATAGCTACTCAAAATAACCAACAAGTTATTACCCTAGCCAACCTAGTAGCAAATATGAAACCAACTAGGATATGAGATTTCACTTAGATTAGTCCCTCGATGTTCAATGGGTCCAAGCTAGAAGAGGATCCCCATGAGTTTCTGGATAGTATGCCGAAGGTAACTAAGATCATGGGTGTTACCTTGAGTGAAAGTGCTGACTTAGCTACTTACAAATTGCATGGGGTGGATCACTCTTAGCTTAAGTAGTGGAAGGAGAATATAGTGGCCAATGCAAGGCCTTTAGAGTGGGAAGATTTTGTAAGTCCTTTTTTAGGTAAGTTCTTCCTACTAAAGTTAAGGGAGGCCAAAGTGCAACTGTTCATTAATTTAAAGAAGGGCAGTATGAGTGTTAAGGAGTATTTGTGCTAGTTTACTCAGTTCGCAAGGTTTGCTTCAAATATAATGGTAGAATCTAGGTCCCAAATGAGCAAGTTTATATCTAGTGTTTTTGAGGATGTAGTTAAGAACTGAAGAACAACTATATTGATTAAGGAGATGGACCTCTCCAGATTGATGGTTCATGTTCAATAGATTGAAGAAGATAAACTCAAGGAGAAGGAAAGATAAAATAAGAGGGCTAGGACCAGTAGTTTAAATTTTTCTCAGTAGAGGTCAAATGGTGGGAATTGTTCTCAGTTCTGCCAAAAATTATCATCCCCTGCCCCCTCATCTTCTAGTGCTATACTGCCTAAGTTTAGAAAGAATGCTTGTGATCGAGCACTAAGCTATAAGTCCTAGGGCAACATAAATAGTGGTCGCACCAACCCTATTTGCAGGAAATATGTTATAAATCATAATGGTGAGTGCATGGCCGGTACCAATATTTTTTTTGGGTTTCAAAAGTCAAGCCACCAGATAAAAGAGTACCAGAGGTAGGACAAAGGGGTATAAATAATCATCATCAAGGACAAACTAACTCCATCAATTGAAGTAGGTCACCCAACTCTGCAGGGTGCCACTTTTAGCGCAACCAGTGGGCAACATCAGAATTGACTCTATTTCTTTCAGACTCGATACAATTAGTAAGGTTCTCCTGATATGGTTACTAGTACATTGCAAGTATTTCACCTTTACGTGTATTCAGTTTTAGATACTAAAGCCTTACTTTCCTTCATGACTATCTATATAGTAGTAGACTTTGGCAATAGTGCCTAGTCATAGTTTCTCTAAAAGTTTCTTCAATCGATCTTATAGAGTTAGAGATGTTCAAAATGTTATCCTTGCCATAGATTGGCTCCACTCTTTATGTGCCTCAGTTTATAGTAGAAACAAAATAGTCGAGTTTTAGTTTCCAAATGAGCCAGTCCTAGAATGGAAGGGTAGTACCTCATTGCCCATAGGACGGTTCATCTCTTTTCTTGAGGAAGGAAAAACGAATCCTAAGGGGTGCATATATCATCTTGTCCAAGTCAAAGACTAAAGGTCCAAAATCCCAAATATCAAGTCAATTCCAGTATTGAACGAGTTTCCAGAATTATTTTCCTAAGAATTATTTGTAGAACGAGTTTCTAGATACCCAGCCTATTTTAATTACACCTTATAGAATGGATCTAATTGAGCTTAAATAATTGAAAGTGAAGTTGAAATATCTCCTAGATAAGGGTTTCATCAAACCTAGTGTCTCACCATAAGGTGCCCCAGTTTTCTTCAAGCATAAGAAAGACAAAATTCTTCGGATGTCCACTGACTATGGTTAGTTGAACAAAGTCACACTAAAGAATAAGTATCCCATCCCATGTATTAATGAATTGTTCAACCAACTTTAGGGTGCAAATATTTTCTAAGATAGACCTCAAATCTTGCTATCATCAGCTCAGAGTCTGAGAATATGACATTCTATAGGTGGCCTTCCAAACTTGATATGGTCACTTAAAATTTGTAGTTATATATTTTGGATAGATAAATAAAACTATATATTTTATGGACTTGATGAATAGGGCATTCAAGCAGTATCTGGACATGTTCGTCATAGTATTCATAGATGATTTCCAATCTATTCTCGTAGTGAGGGTGAGTAGGCAAACTATTTAAGAATTATTTTGCAGACTGTCAAATATCACTAGCTATTTGCTAAGGTTTATAAGTGTAAATTATTATTGAAATCAGTAGCTTTCCTTGGTCATATTATTTCTAGTCAAGGCATTTGAGTTGATCCTCAAAAGACCGAAGTAGTAAGAAACTAGCCTAGACCCATCTCTTTATCAGATATCAAGAGTTACTTTACAGGTAGTGTTGCTCATGTTGAAGATAAAAAGAAGGATTTAGGCCATGAAGTTCACCAGCTTGCTATTTTAGGAGTTTGATTGGTTGATTGACTGGTGATAGTGTTTGGGTACAAAATGGTTTGTAATCTTCCTTGGTTGCCGAGGTAAAGGAATAGCAAGATAGTGATCCTACTTTTCTTAGGTTGAAAGAGGCAGTTCACGATTAACATGTTGAGGTTTTCTTGCAAGGGGGAGATGGCATCATTATTTTCAGGGCTTGTTAAGGTAGTAGATATTAGCGGAAGATCACAGTTTGTGATATTTGATTCATCCCGGAGCTACTAAGATGTACCATAATTTGAGGAAAGTCTATTGGTGAGGAGGTATGTAGAAAAATATTGCAAAACTAGTAGCTAAATGACCAAATTGCCAGCAAGTTAAGGTTGAGCACCAAAGGCCTAGTGGTATGCTCAAGGAATTCAGCATTCCCACATGGAAGTAGGAAGTGGTGAATATGGACTTCATCAATGGGTTGCCTCATACTCATCTCCAACATGATTCCATCTGGGTTATTATGGATTGAATGACTAAGTCACCTCATTAGTTTCTAGTTAATACTTTACACACAACTAGACATTATGCTAGACTCTATCTTAGGGGGTTGGTAAAGTTTCAAGGAGTCCCTTTGAAAATTATTTCAGACAAAGGTACCCAATTTATCTCTCATTTTTGGAAGACTTTTCAGAAGGGTCATGGTACCCATGTTCACCTTAGTACAAATTTTTAGCCACATAAAGATGGTCAAGATGAAAGGACCATTTAGACTTTATAAGACATATTAAGAGCATGTGTAATTGATTTTAAGGGCAGTTGGGACGATCACTTGACCTTGACTGAGTTTGCCTACAATAACAGTTATCACTCCAATATTTAGATGGCTGCATTTGAGGTGTTCTATGGTAGGAGCTATAAATCTTCTATTAGTTGGTTTGAGGTTAGTGAAGCTGCTTTGACTAGGCTAGATTCAGTGCATTAGGTAATAGAGAAGGTTCAGTTGATTAGCGAAGGGTTGAAAATCTGCCAAATACGTTCAAAATTCTTTGCAGATGTTAGAAGAAGGAAGCTTGACTTTGATATTGGTAACATTTGGTAGGAAAGAGAAGCTTAGTCCCCATTATGTTGGTCCTTACAGGATTTTGAGTTGCTATAGAAAGGTAGACTATGAGTTGTAATTGCCTGTAGATTTTGCACTAGTGCACCCAGTATTCCACGCCTCCTTGTTGAGGAAATGCCTTAGTGACCCAGCATCCATGGTCCCTATAGAAAGGACGGGCGTGAAAGATAGTCTATTATCTGAAGAGGTCTCGATTTAGATCCTCCATTTTCCGGTTCATTGGTTAAGGAATAAATAGGTTACTTTAGTAAAGGTTTTGTGGAGAAATCAGTTAGTTGAGTGAGGTACTTGGAAAGAAGATGCAGATATGATGACCAAGTAGGCCCATCTCTTCTCTTTAAACCCAGTACTAGTCTGAGGTAATAGTTCCCTTAATTAATTATTCTTTCATTTCTATCTCATCCTTCTAAAAATTTTCATGTCATAACACGGATTCATGAGTTCAGTTCATGCATCAGTCATAAGTTCAAATATTAGTTCATGACACAGCTCGTAAACATTCAATGCGAGATCTCAATTTTTCCTACCCTCTCAGATTATTTAGTTTAATCCAAGGATGAATGATCCCAAGGGAGATATATTTTAATACCCCAAGTTTACAAGCTCTTATCCCATCAAAAGATAGGTGATAAAATTAACTTTCCAAGGCCAGAAGTCTCGCCTTAATCCAATGTCATGGCAAAAAGTTGTGGAGAATTTCCTAAGGGCTCGTACACTACCAGTGACAACGAATCAAGTAATGAGTCATTATCAGACGTAATGATTCATTATGTGTGAGTGGTTGCCACTCTAGTGAGGACCTCAAACTTTGACCTAGTAACAATGATTCCAGCTCATGACTCATTATGAGTATGAATGAGTAGTCGTGTGGACTCATGAACACACCAGTGAGGACCTCTAAATTTTAGTCCAGCGGTAATGAGTCTACCTCATGACTCATTATCAGTGGCAACAAGTCGTAGGGTGGACACGTTACTTTAATAGAATGGAACTAAAGAATTGAGTCTCAGATCATGACTACTCTTAATGACTCGTGGTCAAACCTAACGAGTTGCTAGGAAAGTGAGTCGTGATCACAATAAAAAAGGCACAAACCTTAGAACCTCAGCTCACAACTCAGACCATGACTCGTGACCAAATGTAACGAGTCATAGGGTAAGTCGTGGCATCTTGAACCAAAATTCCTGTACATTTTTAATAGGGATATTTGATATATTCCACCCTCTTTAACCCAACCAACGATATTTAAGCCTTCAAAAATGTCAGTAATCAAGGGTAAAAGTAATCCTAATCTCTCATTACTCAAAAATCAGTCAACACATAGCAAAAGAAACAATTTGCTTCTCTCCAAAGCCAACTAGGGTTCATCAAGAAAATTTAAGCTTATAGAAGATTTCTTTAATGGGGTTGCTTTAAGGTACGCGATATTTCATGAATGGGTCCCTTTCACCTATTATGTCATAAGAACTCTTTAAATCATCAAACAAATTACCTTTCTTTTGAATTGGGTTCCAGGACAAATATGAGATTCTCTACTCTCATCAGTTTATGTATGTAACCAAACCATGAATATGCATTTTCCCTAAGATTATTGATTTCCCATGTTCAACATCATGGATTTTTCCCATCATGATAGAATGTTGAGTTGTTGGATTTAAAATGTGAAATTTCATTATCATGCTCTTAAATTTGTTTTTATGTCTAATTTCATTAGACAAAGTTGGTGGGTTATGAACATCCGATACCTAGGAGTATATACATACAATAATTTACATGTTTATGATTACTTCAGATCAGGAATGCATTGTTACTATAAGAATACCATGACTTGAGCATATAATATATTAATTCATGTTTTAGTTATACTTTAGTGTCATTCAGTTTGGAGTAGTTGTATTATCCCAAAAACTGCAAATCAATTTTAGCGCCATATTTCAAGCTTATTTATAGTACATGATAGTTCTTTCTTAGTTTCATGATCAAGTTTGATGTCAATTAAGTTCTCAAATATGTCCTAGCTATTAGGCGAATCAAAACATTCCTTACCGATTGAATTCTTGGGAAAGATATTGGTATAGTCAAATTCAAATGAGAATATCTTTCGTTATACTATGAATTTTTGAGCTTAAGACCCAGCAACAGATATATAATTGAATTATCTTTCAAATGATACCAACTTCTCCCAAATCCAATATCAGAGAAGAAAGGTATACCCATTTTATTCTAGCATGTCAGCCTGGCAACAAAGTGACGACATGAGCTGACGACTTATCGCATATTTGATGACTTATCGGATAATGTCTTCAGCCTTAGGCAAAAAGTCATAAATTCCAGTATCAAGTGATGACATGAGCTTACGGCTTATCACAAATGTGACAACATCAACCCAATGTCGTCAGCCGTAAAATTCAACATTTTCCAAACGGTTTTGGAGGGGTGGTTTGGTATTTTCCCTTCAGCCCAAAGCTCCATAAACACTAAATTCAGCATCTATTTCACCAAAATACATTCTTTTCTCTCAAATTATCTCAATAACAAGAAGAGGGGTTTCCAATTGATGATCCAAATCTCAAGGATTCTTCCATTAATCTTCCCAAATCAAGTATCAACGTATGTCATGTGTTGATTCATGGGTCCCTTTCACCCATGAACCTCAAAAATCTCTTTTCAAAATACAAGATTTGTCTATTTATGAACTTTCATGATTTAAAAAGAATTAAAATTCATGTGCATGATGTTGTGGGATTTTGATTCATGTTTTAAATTACATACTCCAATGATTGACCCTAGTACATGAAGATTCGCATAATAATGATGATAAAACCCCTTAAATTTACAAGTTGATTGATGCATCCATGATTATTAGATGTGTTGATGATGGTATAACCAAAGCATGCTCCCAATGTGTTTAACTAAATGCCTATCTGAAGGAAAAGTGCCATACTAATATAGTTCTTCCCATCGAGTCCTGAGGGTACTTGTACCTAAAAAATATAGTTGTGTGCCTAGAGTTAGTGTCATGTTTTCACAATATCCTCAGTCGAGCCATGATCTCTAGAGTTCAGTAAGTTATGTGACTCAGGAAAGCTCAGTAACATGGTAAAATCAGTACTATTCCGTCAATCAATGAAAACTCATTTATTTCAGTCTAGTTTAGTTCAGTAATCCATGTTCAGTGACTATTCAGATAGGAGTAGAAATTAGCACCGAATGAACCCAAGGATAGGAACACACACTGTCAGATGAGGGTGTGATTCTTAGAAGTCATCTTTGTATTCCAGAACTATGTAGCCAGCATAGGCTGAGACATCAACACTATCAAATGAGGGTTGTTAAGATGGATAAACACTATCAGATAAGGGTCCCACCATTCTCTTTTGAGGACACTGCCAGATGAGGGTCATCCACAGCTTGTCCTTGCCAGTGGTGCGGTATTGACATATTTCCAATTGGGGTTACAGATAAGACCCCGACATAATTGTATTGCATTATTTTAGGCATCTCAGTTAGATGAGTACTACCCACAGTTTCAGTAATAGAACTTAGATAGTTTTATAGAATTCAGGACTGTTAAATACAATCACGTCAGAATAGAATGGAACTTAGCTAGTTCCATCAAAAACTAGACTATCAGATACAGTCGTTCAGTATTAGTTATTTTAGTTATACGGTTATCAGTATCTTATGTTACCAGTACTCAAATTAAATAATCATGTTATTATGAACTCAATTACCGTTATTATGTATTCACATATGTATTCTCACGTTCATGTTGATCAGTCAGTTAGTATAGTTCATGCATGTGAGCCCTTTGCATTCAGCCTACCTTACATGCATACCAGTACATTCAATCGTACTGATGCATTTGATCTATGGTTTTTTATACAATACGTTCAGAAGCATACGCTCCAGAGCATTAGTAGCATTCCAGTACTTAGCAGTCAGAGTCAGCAGTAAGTACTCATCCTTCAAGGACATGAGCATTATCTTATCATTTCAGTACTTAGTTTATTTCAGTAGTTGGAGTTAGTTGGGGACATGTCCTATCAACTCCTTTTTCAGATAGTTAGAGTCTTTTCAGACTATCATGTTCAGTTAGTTTATTAGTTTATTTTGGGTATTTCGTACCCCACACAGATGTTATTTTTTATTAGAGATTGTGTCTCAGTTTTGAACCTTATGGACTTACAGCCTTTATTTTCGCATTTACATAGTATATTATACAATGTTCAGGTACATATATTAGTCATGGGTTAGGTTGTGGTCTTTCGGGGTCATGAGCACCGTGTGGCATTTCGGGTACCAGATTCAGGGTGTTACAAACTTGGTATCATTGCCCAAGGTTCACTAGTGTCCTAGGAAGTCCGAAAGCTACATCTAGTAGAGTCTTGTACATGGGTGTATTGTGCGCCACATTTATGTTCAGGAGGCTATGAGATATTTTAGGAATAGTTTCCCTTCTTTTAGTATTCATGTCATTCCAGTGAGCATAATCTCAAGCTAATCTCTCAGTCTAATCTATTTCTCCCTTTCTTCTATAGAACATGCCTCCTAAAAGAAGAAACAAGAATTAGCTAGCCCCTCAGCCCATAGATCCTTTGGGCGAACATGTTTCTCATGCAGAGTTCAGAGTTGTATTCACTACTCTTGCTCAGTTAGTGGTTGCTCAGAATGAATGACCAACTGTTATTTCGGCCAACCCAGTGGCCAATTTCACTATAGCTAGGATTCAGGACTTGACCCGAATAAATCCTTTATGTTTTCTCGGGTCTAAGTTGATGAGGACCCTCAGGAATTTACCGATCAGGTTCAGAAGGTCATAGACACCATGGGGATTAATCCTAGTAAGAGTGATGATCTAGCTGTATATAAGTTGCAAGGCGTTTCCCACACTTGTTGTAAGCAGTGAAAGTTAGAAAGGTCAGTTGATGCAGGACCTATAGAGTGGGAGGAGTTTGTCGCTGCATTCTTGGAGAGGTCCTTTCCCCTAGAGAGGAGAGAAGCTAAGGTGTTAGAATTCATCAACCTTAGGCAGGGTAACATGATGGTGAAAGAGTATTCTCTTAACTTTTCTCAATTAGCCAAATATGGCCCTCATGTGGTTGCAGACAGTAGGGCAAAGATAAATAAGTTTTTTCCTAGGGTGAATGATAGTATGGTCAATGAGTATTGGTCTGTGATGTTGAATAGTGACATGACTTTAACTAGGCTTATGACTCATGCTCAGCTGATAGAGGAGCAAAAGATTAAGTTGAGGGAGAAGCAGAATAAGAGAGCAAGGACAGGTAGTTTCAACTTTGCTCAGCCCAAATCAGAAGGAGGAAATTATTCTCAATTTCTTCCTAAGTAATCAGTTCCAGCTCATTTTTTTTCCTAATTCTCCAGCTCTGATATTCAGGGATGGTAATAGAGATAGGGCACCAAGCTCTACATCTTAGGATAGTGTTTGCAATGCCCAAACTAATTCTCTTTGTCAGACTTATGGTAAGAACCACAAGAGTGTTTGTAGAGCTGGTAGCGATGTCTATTTCAGATATGGAAAGCTAGGCCATAGATTCATAGATTATTCCCATTCAAGTTATTAGGGTCATTAGAACCGTTCCTCAACTTAGTTTGGTCACCCAAATTAGGAGGGTGCCACTTCCAGTGCTACTAGTGGGCAACTCTTAAACAGATTTTATGCTCTCCAGTCCCGATAGGATAAGGAAGATTCTCCTAATGTGATTACTGGTACGTTATAGATTTTTCATTTCCATGTTTATGCCTTACTAGATCCTAGTACTTCTTTGTCTTTTGTTACTCCTTATATAGCAGGCGATTTCAAAATCAAACCCATAATTCTAGCAGAGACCTTTTCATTCTATACCTCAGTGGGTAAAACCATCATAGCCCAACGGGTATACAAGAACTGTCCAGTTATGATATTTCAGAAAGTCACTTCAGCAGACTTAGTCAAATTAGAGATGATAGATTTTGATATCATTCTCGTGATAAATTAGCTTCACTCCTGCTATGCCATAGTTGACTTTAGAAATAGAATAGTCTAGTTCTAATTTTCAAATAAACCCATCCTAGAGTGGAGGGGTAGTACTTCAGCGTTCAGAAGTCAGCTTTTTTCCTACCTTCGAGCAAGGAAAATAATCTCTAAAGGATGTGTATATCATCTTGTTCGAGTTAAGGACACTAGTTTTAAAACTCCCAATATTGATTCAGTCCCTGTCGTGAATGAATATTCAGATGTCTCTCCTAAAGATCTTCTCAGAATTTCTCCCAAAAGGGAAATAGACTTCGGCATTGATCTTCTTATAGATACTCAACCTCTATCTATTTCTCCATATAGAATGGAACCAGCAGAACTCAGAGAATTGAAAAAGTAGTTGAAGGATATCTTAGATAAGGGGTTCATCAGGCCCAGCATGTCCCCGTAGTGCGCACCAATTTTATTTTTGTAAGAAAGTTAGTTCTCTCAGAATGTGCACTGATTACCTTCAGCTTAATAAAGTCACGGTCAAGAACAAGTATCCGCTTCCCCACTTTGATGACTTGTTTGACCAACTTTAGGGCACCAGCTATTTCTCAAAGATAGACCTTAGATCAGGCTATAATCAGCTCAGAGTTAGGGAATGAAACGTTCCAAAAATAGCTTTTCAAACTCGATATGGTCACTTCAAATTCCTATTTATATCAGTTAGGAAATCATGCTTTAGTTGGGCATGTCCAGTATGCACTTTTAGTTTTCATTTCTCTCAGTCTAATCAGTCTCATTCTAGGATGAATGTTCTCAAAGGGGAGATATTGTAATACCCCGAAAAATGCAAATCAATATTAGTGCCATATTTCAAACTTATGCATAGTACATCATGGTTCTTTGGTAGTTTCATGATCAAATTTGAAGTCAATTAAGGTCTCAAATATGTCCTAGCTATTAGCCAAATCCAAATATTCCTTACTGATTGAATTCTTGGGAAGGATATTGGTAAGTCAACTTTAAACGAGCATATCTCTCATTATATTATGAATTTTTGAGCTCACGACCCACCAAAAGATATATAGTTTAATTAAATTTTCAGCGATACCAATTATTCCCAAATTCGATAATAGAGCAAAACGTTATACCCATTTTACTCCAGCATGTTAGCCTAGCAACTATGTGACGACATGAGCTAAAAGCTTATCACATATCAGATGACTTATCAGCTAATGTCGTCAGCCTTAGGTATAAAGTCATTAATTCAAGAATCAAGTGATGACATGAGCTGATGGCTTATCACATATGTGACGACATCGGCCCAATGTCATCAGCCGTAGAATTCAGCATTTTCTAAATGGTTTTTGAGGGGTATTTTGGTATTTTCCCTTCACCCCAAAGATCCATAAACATTGAATTCATCCTCCATTTGACCAAAATACATTCTTTTCTCTCAAATTCTCTCAAGAATAAGAAGAGGGGTTTCTAATTGAAGATCCAAATCTCAAGGATTCTTCTATCAATCTTCCTAAATCAAGTACCAAGGTATGTCATGTGTTGACTCATGGGTCCCTTTCACCCATGAATCTCAAGAATTTCTTTTCAAAATACAAGATTTGTTTATTTATGAATGTTCATGATTTAAATAGAATTGAAATAAATGTTCATGATGTTTTAGGGGTTTTGATTCATGTTTTAAATTACATATTCCAATGATTAACCCTAGTACATGAAGATTTGCATAGTAATCATGGTAAAACCCTTTCAATTTACAAGTTGATTAATGTATCCATGATTATTAAATGTGTTGATGATGGTATAACCAAAGCACTCTGCCCATGTGTTTGACTAAATTCCTATATGAAGGAAAAGTTCCATACTAGTATAATATTATGAAATCTCCATTCATGTACAAGTTTATGCACGTCAAGTATTTGATGAAATGCCTTAGTCAATGAAGTATGGATATATGTTTAGCCATTATGGTGCTGTAGAACTTGTACTTCATGAAATCTCCAACTTATTGTATTATGGATTGTGATTTTGGTCATGTATTCAAGAAAGTCATGCTTTGTCAGTTTCTTTCCATCGAGTCCTGGGGGTACTTGTACCTGAAAAATATAGCTGTGTGCCTAGAGTTAGTGTCATGCATTTATGATATCCTCAGTCAAGCCATGATCCCTAGAACTTAGTCAGTCATGTGACTCAGGAAAGCACAGTAATATAGTAAACTTAGTACTATTACTTCAGTCAATGGAAAATCAGTTAATTCAGTCCAGTTCAGTTTAGTAATCCATGTTCAGTGTCTATTCAGATAGGAGTAGGAATTAGCATCGAGTGAACCTAAGTAGAGGAAAGCATACTGTCAGATGAGGGTGTGATTCTTAAAAGTCATCCTTGCATTCCAGAACTATGTAGTCAGCATAGGTTGAGACATCAACACTGTCAGATGACGGTTGTTGAGGTAGATAAACACTATCAAATAAGGGTCCCACCATTCTCTTTTGGGGACACTGTCAGAGGAAGGTCACCAATAGCTTTTCCTTACCAGTGGCGCGGTATTGAAACCATTCTAATTATGGTTACAGATTGGACCCCAACACAGCTATATTGTGTTATTTTGGGCATGTCCATTAGATGACTACTTCCCATAGTTTTAGTAACAGATCAAGACTATCAGATGCAGTTATTCAGTCTTGTAATAGAACTCAGATAGTTCTACAAAATTTAGGACTATGAGAGAACTCAGCTAGTTCCATCATAAACTACACTATCAGATACAGTCGCTTAGTATTAGTTATTTTAGTTATACAGTTATCGGTATCTTATGTTATCAGTACTCAGATTCAGCAATCATGTTATCACAAACTCAATTATAGTTGTTAAGTATTCACGCACGTATTCTTATATTCATGTTGTTCAGTCAGTTTGTATAGTTTATGCATGTGAACCATTTTCATCCAGCCTATCTCACATGCGTACTAGTAAATTCAATCGTACTAATACATTTATGCTATGGTGTTTTATACCATAGGTTCAGAAGCACGAGCTCCATAGCATCAGTAGTATTCTAGTACTCAATAGTCATAGTTAGCAATGAGTCCTCATCTTTCAAGGTCATGGGTGTTATATTATCATTTCAGTACTTAGTTTATTTTAGTAATTGGAGTTAGTTGGGGACATGTCCTATCAACTCCTTATTTAGACAGTTAAAGGCTTTTCAAACTATCATGTTTAGTCAGTTTATTAGTTTGTTTTAGGTATTTCATACCCCATACAAATGTTATACTTTATTAGATATTGTGTCTCAGTTTTAAACCTTACAGCCTTACAACTTTTATGTCAGCATTTAAATAGTATATTATGCAATATTTAGGTACAAATATTAGTCATGGGTTAGCTTGTGGTCCTTTGGGGTAATGACCACCGTGTAGCATTTTGGGTAAAAGATTTAGTGCGTTACAGTAGTACTTAGTATCGAGTGAATATAGGGACAACAGCTCTCCTATTAGTTAGGTAGATCCCATTATTAGGAATCTCTGTGTTCCAAAAATATAGCACTATGATAGGTTATAAGGGGTCACCCATCAATTTAGACTTGACACACTTGCTTGTTAGGACACCAGTTTAGTGGATCCATGCTATCTAGTGTTGTTACCCTTGGAAAGGTACTAACACCCTCCTAGTTAAGGTTACAGGTTGGATGCCGATTATCTTAGATTGGGGCATATTGATTATTGTTATCTCCCACAGTGCTCAATTTATTATTCAAGTTATGTTCAGTCAATTTTTCTTGACCTAGTGTTCAGTATTCAGTAATTTAGTTATTTAGTTACCCAACATATATATGTACTTATCTTGCATTCAATTTTTATGTTCATGCATTCATACTCAGTATATTTGTATATAGATATCTTTTCATCTCACATACTCAGTATATTCAAAGTACTGATCGAATACTTCTTTGTGCTGTATTTTTTCATAATATAGGTTCAGATGCTCAGTACCTAGACCGCCCTTAGTGTATTCACATGCCACTCAGTTGCCTACTTGGTGAGTCATCATCAGTCAAGGACTAGTTATATTATCAATTATTCTTCTTAGTACTTTATCTTATTTCAGTTTGTCAGAGTTAGTTGGGGACTTATCCCACTAACTCATTAGGCTTAGAGGCTTTCAGACAGTTAGATAGTTAATCACATTTTTAATTTCATTGAGTATTTTTGGATAGTATTTACCTTATCTTTATGATATTTCCTCATTAGTTTACTTCAGTTAGATTTTGACCAATACGTTTTTACATTTTTTATTATTTATTTCTTATGCCCGGCCATGGGTTAGCATGGGGTCACTTGTGACTCTAAGAACCTTTTACGACTAAAGGGTAGTCTCTGGTCGTGACAATTATCCATGATATCCATTGGTTATGCATTATGGTTTTAGACCCTAATATTCTGATTCTTTACTTTGAGGTTGTTTCATTATGGTAATTATCTCATATTTAAACATATGGATTAGAGACCTTGATTATATTAGGACTAGTTCCTACTATGATTAGCAGGCTTGGTGATGGTAGTTTTATAACTTAGCTTGTACCCTTGAGTTAGCCTTGTTTTGTATATGCATCTATCTATAGCATTTATGGTATTATTGTATATCCCTCCCTTCTTTCTCTTATTCATGTTGTATATCCATTATTTCGCCTTGTGTATTACTATATATATCCTTCTTCTATGTTTTATTTATATATTAGCCAGTGATATTCAGTATAGTGCTAGGGTCTCGGAGCAAAGTTTTAATAGGATAACTTATCCTTAATATTCCATTAACTTATTATTTTTGTTTCTTGGATATGAATAGAATAGTTATCCTAATTGTCTCCTTAGCTTTATTATGTAGTTTGCTGGATATTTGGGTGAAATTAGATTCCTGCTTGCATGCTATTTATATTTGCATTCTTTGGAGCTTAGTCGGCAGTTTCTTACTAAGTACTACATGTTTGGTACTCATACTACAGTCTGCACCCTATAAATCATAGTAGGGGTTCTCACTGTTGTTGTGTGCATCGTGCAGAGCAGCTATGGTTTAGAGACATAGGGTGAACTCCCAGATTTAAGAGCATTGTTATTCTCCATCCTATGTATTATACTCATCTCTATGTTGTATTCAGAGATAGGTAGTATCAGTATATTTATTTAGTACTTCATTTTGTAATCTTATTGCATTAGAAGATCTTGTACTGATTCTACCAGGTTTTGGGCCTATCTTATGTATTTTAGTTTGGTATTTCATTTATTTTGGACTATTCCTCCATTTATCTTTGCACTCCGTTAGTAGTAGTTCTGAACTATTGGTTGGCTTGCCTATTGGTGGGTTATTGTAGGCGCTATCATAACCTGAAAAATCTAGTCGTTACAGGATCGTACCCTATTTTTATTTTCCTTGGTAACAGATATTTTTATATGGCATATTAAAGAGGAGGTGACTTGGTGTATGTTATTTGCCTATGATGTTTTATTTATTGACGAGACTTAGGGAAAATTTAATGATATATTGGAGGTTTGGAGACAGACCTTTGAGTCTAAAGGATTTAGGTTGAGTAGGACCAATATAGAGTAATTGGAATATAAGTTTAGTTATTTGTTGCATGAGGATTATGTGGAAGTGAGGATGGATTCTTAGGCCACTTCAAAGAGGGAGAGTTTTAAGTATCTTGGGTATATGATTCAGGGGAATAATGAGATTGATGAGGATGTCACACATCGTATTTGTGTAGGGTTGTTGAAATAGAGGCTCACTCAAGAGTTTTGTATGATAAGAAGATGCCTCCTAAGCATTATGTTGTATGGAGTGGAGCATTAGCCAGTTTAGCACTCCCTCATCCAAAAGTTAAAGGTGTCAGAGATAAGGATATTATGATAGATGTGTGGACTTACCAGGAGGGATAGAGTTAAAAATGAGATTATTCAGGAGGATATGGGGTGGATTTGGTAGAGGACAAGATACGAGAAGTAATTTTGTGATGATTCAGACATGTGATAAGAAAGGACGTGGATACTACAATATGAAGGTATGAGAGGTTGGCTATGGATGGCTTTAAGTAGGATAGAGGTAGGCCGAAGAAATATTTAAGGGAAGTGATCAGGCATAACATAGTGCTTTTACAACTTACAAAGGACATGATTCTTGATAGGAAGGTGTATAGGACACAGTAATGTTAGAGTGTTAGTAGGAAGAAGTACATTTGTAATAGTAGGAAAGAGTGCTTAGTTTATATCTATACTTTTAGTTTCTTGTAGTCTCTTGTTCATGTGCTTTGTGATCTCTATGATTTGTGTATTTCTATTTTATAGTATTACCTTGAGGGTGTATTATTTTCTTTATTATCTAGCCATATGATATCCCTTTTTGTTGTTTGCTTTTATGTTTTATTGTTTTCTATACTATTAGCCATGTGATAATAACTGAAATTCAAGGAATAAACTATAGTAAGAATGAATCACTATCTTATCATCACTCTTATTGACACACATCACAATATAATTCACAAAACTTGATTTGGTACTTCACCAGATCATCTCTCTCTGTAACGCCCCGATTTTCAGATCGAAAATGCTACACGGTGCTCATGATCCCGAAGGACCACAAGCTAACCCATGACTGATATCTGTACCTGTAAACTGCATAATATCTCATAAAATATGTGGAAACATGAACTATAAGGCCATAAGGTTCAATACTAATACATATCTAAAAAATATGGTATAACAATACCAAAAAGAAACATAAATACTGAAGTCTGAACATCTAATCTGACATCTAGTCTGAAAGCCTCTAACTGAACTGAATAAGGAGTTGATGGGACACGTCCCCAAATAACTCCAACTATTAAAATAAACTAAAAACAGAAATAAAAATAAAATCATCATGTCCTCGAAGGATGAGGACTCACTTCTAACTCTGACTGTTGATCGTGGAATCTACTACTGATTTGGAACTCATGCCTCTGAACCTATGGTGTAACATAAGAGAAAGCACCATAACACAAATGTGTTAGTACGTCTGAATGTACTGAGTACACGAGTGAGGTAGGCTAAATACAAAGGTTTATATGTATGAAAAATACTTACTGATACGAACGTTGAGAGTACATACATGCATACGTAACTGCAACTGAACTCGTGGAGATATGGACTATTGAGTCTAAATACTGACAACATGAGTGTACTGATAATGAGATTCAGAAAGACTGAGTTTACTGTTATTAATATGCAAATAACTAATAAGTGATGGATCTGATACTGTATTACTGAATACTGGGAGACTGATACTATATTACTGATAAAGGAATAATTGTTTCTGACAGTTTGAATTATGAAAAACTGGTCTGATTGACTGTATCTGACAGTCCTAAAGCTGAGTACTGATAGCATGAGTTCTAATAACTTTTGTGATTGATAGCATAAGTGATTGTATCTGACAGTCCATAAATCGGAAGGAAACTATCTGAGGTCAATTCTATTTCTGAGTTTATATTTGACAGTCCTGATATACTGAAATTTGAAGAACTATCTGAGTTCTTTACTGAGATTGGGTAGTTATAGATGACAGTCCTGAAATGTGTAACTGAAACTGCGGGAAGTAGTTATCTAACCGACATGCCCCAAATATGCTATAATAGCTAAGCTAGGGTCCAATCTCTGCCCCGACAGGAGGGGTGTCAATGCCACGCCACTGGTAAGGACAGCTGTGAGAACCCTATACTAGCAGGTACTCAAATGAGAATGGTGGGAACCCTAAATTGACGAGTTAATCCACCTCATCAACCCTAATCTGACGGGTTAAGATGTCTCAACCTATGCTGGCTATATAGTTCTGGAACACAAGGTTGATTACTAAGAATCACACCCTAAACTAGCGGGTGAGTTCCCATCCTTGGGTTCACTCGGTGCTAACTTCTACTCCCATCAGAAGGACACTGAACTGAATAACTAAGTGAACTGAATAACTGAACTGAACTGAGTAGCTGAACTAATACTGATTAACTGGAGTGATACGAGTAGTATTATTTAGCAAAGCTAAACTAAGTTTACTGATTTCCAATGACTGACGGAATATACTGAGTTTTGAGGACTGGTTGAGAGTACTAAAGTTACTGAGATTGACTGTGAATACTGAGGTTGCTGAGGTTACTGAGCACTGAGACTACTAAGATTACTGGACTACTGAGATTACTGAGATTTTTGAGTTTTCCTGAGTCACATGACTGACTGAATTCTATAGATCATGGCTTGACTGAGAGTATCGTGAAAACATGACATGGCTCTCGGCACACAGCTATATTTTTTGGGTACAAGTACCCCAGGACTCGATGGAATGACAATAACACAACTTGAATTTCTTGAGTACACGACCATAAATAAAAATCCATAATACATGAGTGGGGGATTTCATGAAGTACATGGTCAACATAATATCTATCATGAAAAGGAATGCTTATAATCAAGTCATAAATCTCATATTCTAATATCATGGGCATTCCGACAAAATATACTATTCATAGCAATCACATGGAAACCATTCAAGCGTAAGGGAACGACAACATGTAAAATTTAGTTCATATTGTAATGATTTGGGGATATTAAACTTCATGTATTTATTCAACATCTCAAACATGGTAGGAAAAGAATGGATATAATTCGCATACATAATTCATATCTTCATCATCATACATGCTTCATGCCACAACCATAAGAATACATAATTAGCATGGAAATTCATATTGAAGTGTATAGCTAACATGAACTTGTTATTTAGATATCATGAAATCATGTAAATATGAAGCTCTAACATACTAGGCATTTTATCGAACAGCTTGCATGCATTCTTTAAGGCATAGGTGGATTTCATACTTGCATTCTATCAGTCCATCTAAAGATCATGTTTTTCAACTAACAACATAACTTTCATGAGATATAAAGTCATGATACTATTATATAGCAAAACAAACAAGCATCAACATGGGTATGATCATATCACCACAATCAACCAAGCTTTTGTATTTTAAAGATTGATTCTTGAACTCCACGGACGAAAGGAATCCGTGGATGAACACTATGCATACCTTGGAAGGGAGGTTCTTGATGATTGATGGAGGAATTTCCTTGAAATTTGATCTTCAAGCTTGATTGTGTAACCCTAGTTGTTTTTCTCCTATGGTACTCTTGGATGATGAGCTTTGAGATATTAATAGGGTTGTAATGTGTTTAGAAGCTATATATTTCATAGGGTTAAGTTTAGGGACGTGTAAGGAGTGTTAAAAGACTTAATTACCCTCAAAATAACTCAAAACAGAGTGTTTTTGGAATTGGAACTGACTTAGGCGGCGCCGAACCAATTGCCTAAGTTTGGTTGGGCGGCGCCTAACCAATCGCCTATCCTTACTGTCTCTCACGGAAATGGGCATAACTTTTTGCTTGGGTTTTGGATTAAGGTAAAATTGGTATCGTTGGAAAGCTAATTCGATTCTCTACAATTTTTTAGTTAGAAATATGTAGAAATATCACATTAAAAACAAGTTATACTCATTCAAAGATGACCCTTGCAAAATCGAACACTAAAACTTGATGGATTCAAAAACTCTTAGCTTGTATTACCTTAAGTGACTCATATGACCATGCTTAATGTATCATAAGCTATATTATCACTAGGATACTCATTGTAAGTGATGCACTAAAATGCTACTCACAGGATAGGAGGTTTCATACGTAGGAAAAAACGTTTGTCTCCTAGCTTAGAAACATATAGGGTATTATAATATCTCCCCCTTGGGAACATTCGTCCTCGAATGGAAATTAACTAAAGAGGGAGAGATGATAAGATGAAGTACGTACAAGAACTACACTACTAAAACATGGGTTCATGACTGGCATGACTAAAAGTTGAGCACAACATACTGAACATGCATATCTGATGCATGGGAAGCTAATTCATAAATATAAGACTAAGGATTCTATTAAAGTAAGTTTTCTCAAAATAAGAATGCATATCTGATGTACAACTGAAAGGTTTAATCCATGCATATCTGATCCATGATTATATGACTGGTATAATATATGAATGCATGATTGAAAGTACTAATGAGCTGATCGCACATATCTGATGCGTGAATTCATGACTAAACTTACTCATGAACATGCAATGGTAAAGTTATCAAGTTTTAACTGAAAACTGAGCATGGAACTGAATACGAAGTTTGGCACTGAAATATGAACATGAGAACGAGTAAGTTTAAGTAAAACTGTTACCTTGAACTGATAATACTGATAAGTTTGAGATTAATTACTACATATGCATGATCGGAAACATGAGAACATAACTAAGTCTGGGACGTGGTAGATATATTGAATATCATGATCTAAACTGAATCTTGAAAACATGGCATACGACTAAAGTTGGAGTTTAAGGGTTAACTTATGAGTACCCCTTCTCGAAACTGGATTCATCAAAAAAAATAGAGCAGCATGTTTATGTCATGAAATTTTGGGGGTATGATGTATCTCCCCCTTAGGACACTATGTCCCTCAAAGAATACTGACTTGGATGAGCTACTGAGGGAAATTAAGGTGATGCGCAAGATACCAAGGAACTGAGTCATAACTGAATAGCTAGGATCTGAAACTGAAACATGATATATGAACTGAGTTGAACACGAGTGCATAAATATACTAACTTATCTGATTAACTGAATAACTGATACCTGAATACTGGATCTGCAAAGCTAAAATATACTTAGTCTGAATAGCTAGGCTAAGATTTTTTGAGTTTTATGCATAGGAGTAAGGACTAACTAAGTAGAATGAGGTATCTGAGCATGGATTCATGAAGTCTGTATTATTTTTGAATGCGAGACCAAGCGTACAACATAGCTCTGAGGTATTCTATAAACTGGGGTATTGAAACACTGATAGCTGAGTACTGACAACCTGAATGCTATGGTCAAGCATGTCTGGAACTGAACTGAGTTTCAAATCTGGTTACTGAACTGAAGATGACATTATAACTAAGCCTACAGCTAGTATAGAAGTACTGAATTCAAGGACTGAACACTGATCACTGAGTGCTGGATACTGATACTATAATTGAGTTGGCAACTGATTTTTTGATGGCTACATGCTGGGGACTGACATAAGTCAAGGATCTAAATGTACACTTACACTTTGTACTTTCCAAACTTCTAAATACGACCCCTTGCTAGACATTTACTTGCACATTTATCATGACATTCAAGCCTATCTTCACAACTACACCCTCGTGCAAAGTAAGCATGCAACAATCTTCTCTTATCTAAACAAATGCTCATCACTACACTATTCCATGAGGAGAGCTAACTAGAGGAGTAAATTAGGAGGACCTAAAACATGAATAGATATAAACTAAACTTGACATATGACTGAAACTTGAGGAATAAAATATCAATAGTTTGGATTTACTAATAAGGTCTGAACTGAGGATATACATGACATAGTCTAAATGTATCTGATCTGTAGGGGCATAGCTTATGTCATGGAAGCTAAGTATACTGGAAAGCATGATATACGTACATGAGTCATGAGCTGCAAGACTTGAGTCTAGAATTTTCTGTACTCATGGGACATGATTTCAATACTGAGGGAGCTGGAACTGAACCCCTTATACTGGTAACTAAAGGCACACACAATCCCATGGAAAGTGTGTGAAAGTAGATTTTTCTCATGGAACATGACTCGTATTGTAGAGTAAAAGGGACTCCTTATGCTGGAAATTGAATTCATACATGATCATAGAAAAAGAGATACATGATCATGGTTCGTGACCATAGAGTTGGTATGCAATGCTTGAGTGGATTTTATGATAGCTAAAGTACAAATATTTGTACTGAGAAGAGGATAGGTTGGGAATCGTCTTCCCTTACTGCTTTTCTATAAATACTGGTACTACTGCTGGAATCTTAAGAGTCTGACTTGGTCACTTGATCAACCATCACATACCTATATTCTGTTCAACACCTGCCTATCTTACTAAACATATCATTTGATTTTGTTTCCTCATATACTGCTAATATCATATTCACACCTTCATGCTTAATTTTGAGTCAATAAACTTAAGTGTTTAGCTCGTACTGTTCAAGCCTACTGATCTAATCCCCATGAATACATAATTTGATAAAATCAAATAATACCATCCCAACTCTACTACTACTAAAGTTCTGGGTTCAAGAATGAGTTCTCATGATTATGAATAAAATCTATACGACCTTGGAGGAATAATGAACTGATAGGATACTTTTTGACTCTGTTGCTAATCTCATAACTGACCGTAGGGACAGTCTGATAAAGCCCTGTCTTTAGGACTTTGAACTTCACCGTTTCTATTACCTTAAAAGTAAGGTAAAGTGAACATGAGGGGTGCATGATATGAATCTACATGGTTTCCTTAAAGAAACTTTCTATAGCATAATCTTGAGAAATGAAAGAAGGGAAACTATTCCTAAAACATCTCATAGCCTCCTGCACATAAGTGTGGTGCACAATACGCCCCTGTACAAGACTCTACTTGATACAGCTTTCAAACTTCCCAGGACACTGTTGAACCTTAGGCTCTGATACCAAGTTTGTAACACCCCAATTTTCTGAACCAAAATGCTGCACGATGCTCATGACCCCGAAGGATCACTAGCTAACCCATGACTTATATCTGTACCTGTAAACTGCATAATATCTCATAAAATATGCGAAAACATGAACTGTAAGGCCATAAGGTTTAATACTGATACATATCTAAAAAATATGGTATAACAATACCAAAAAGAAACATAAATACTGAAGTCTGAACATCTAGTTTGAAAGCCTCTAACTGAACTGAATAAGGAGTTGATGGGACATGTCCCCAACTAACTGCAACTACTGAAATAAACTGAAAACTAAAATAGAAATTAAATCATCATATCCTCGAAGGATGAGGACTCATGTCTAACTCTGACTGCTGATCTTGGAATTTACTGCTGATTTGGAGCTCATACCTCTGAACTTATGGTGTAACATGAGAGAAAGTACCATAGCACAAATGGATCAATACTTCTAAATGTACTGAGTACACGAGTGAGGTAGGCTAAATACAAAGGGTTATATGCATGAAAAATACTGACTGATATGAATGTGAGAGTACATACATGCATACGTAACTGTAACTGAACTCATGGAGATACGAACTACTGAGTCTGAACACTGACAACATGAGTGTACTGATAATGAGATTCTTAAAGACTGTGTTTACTAATATTGATATGTAAATAACTAATAAGTGATGGATTTGATACTGTATTACTGAATATTGGGAGAGTGATACTCTATTACTGATAAAGGAATGATTGTTTCTGACAGTTCGAATTATAAAGAACTGGTCTGATTGACTGTATCTGACAGTCCTGAAGCTGAGTACTGATAGCATGAGTTCTGATACCTTTTGTGATTGATAGCATAATTGACTGTAGCTAACAGTCCATAAATCTGAAGGAAACTATCTGAGTTCAATTCTATTTCTGAGTTGACTGTATCTGACAGTCCTGATATACTGAAATATGAAGAACTATCTGAGTTGTTTACTGAGACTGGGTAGCTATAGCTGACAGTCCTGAAATCTGTAACTGAAGCTGTGGGAAATAGTTATCTAACTGACATGCCCCAAATATGCTATAATAGCTAAGATGGGGTCTAATCTCTGCCCCGACTCAAGGGGTGTCAATATCGAACCACTGGAAAGGACAGCTGTGAGAACCCTATACTAGCAGGTACTCAAATAAGAACGGTGGGAACCCTAAACTAATGGGTTAAGGCACCTCATCAACCCTAATCTGATCGGTTAAGTTTTCTCAACCTATGATGGCTACGTAGTTTTGGAACATAAGGATGACTACTAAGAATCACACCCTGAACTGGCGGGTGAGTTCCCATCCTTGGGTTCACTCGTTGCTAACTTCTACTCCCATCAGAAGGACACTGAACTGAATAACTAAGTGAACTGAATAACTGAACTGAACTGAGTAGCTGAACTAATACTGATTAACTGGAGTGATACTAGAGGTATTGTTTAGCAGAGCTAAACTAAGTTTACTGAATTCCAATGACTGACGGAATGCACTGAGTTATGAGGACTGGTTAAGAGTACTAAAGTTACTGAGATTGACTGTGAATACTGAGGTTGCTGAGGTTATTGAGCACTGATATTACTGAGATTACTGGACGACTGAGATTACTGAGATTTTTTTAGTTTTCCTGAGTCACATGATTGACTGAATTCTATAGATCATGGCTTGATTGAGAGTATCGTGAAAACATGACATAGCTCTAGGCACACAGCTATATTTTTTGGGTACAAGTATCCCCAAGACTCGAAAGAAGGAAACTGACAGAACTTGAATTTCTTGAGTACACGACCATAAATAAAAATCCATAATACATGAGTGGGGGATTTCATGAAGTAAATGGTCATCATAATATCTATCATGAAAAGGAATGCTTATAATCAAGTCATAAATCTCATATTCTAATGTCATGGGTATTCCGACAACATATACTATTCATAGCAATCGCGTGGAAATCATTCAAGAGTAAGGGAACGACAACATGTAACATTTAGTTCATATTGTAATGATTTGGGGATATTAAACTTCATGTATTTATTCAACATCTCAAACATGGTAGGGAAAGCATGGATATAATTCGCATACATAATTCATATCTTTATCATATACATGCTTCATGCCACTACCATAAGAATACATAATTAGCATGGAAATTCATATTGAAGTGTATAGGTAACATGAACTTGTTATTTAGATATCATGAAATCAAGTAAATATGAAGTTCTAACATACTAGGCATTTTATCGAACACCTTGCATGCATTCTTTAAGGCATAGATGGATTTCATACTTGCATTCTATCAATCCATCAAAAGATCATCTTTTTAAACTAACAACATAACTTTCATGAGATATACAGTCACGATACTATTATATAGCAAAAAAAATTAGCATCAACATTGGTATGATCATATCACCACAATCAACAAAGCTTTTGTATTTTAAAGATTGATTCTTGAAATCAACGGATGAAAGGAATCCGTGGATGAACACTACACATACCTTAGAAGGGAGGTTCTTGATGATTGATGGAGGAATTTCCTTGAAATTTGATCTTCAAGCTTCATTGTGAAACCCTAGTTATTTTTCTCCTATGGTGCTCTTGGATGATGAGCTTTGAGATGTTAATAGGGTTGTAATATGTTTAGAAGCTATATATTTCGTAGGGTTAAGTTTAGGGATGTGTAAGGAGTGTTAAAAGACTTAATTACCCTCAAAATAAATCAAAACGGAGTGTTTTTGGCATTGGAACTGACTTAGGCGGCGCCTAAGCAATCGTCTAAGTTTGGTTGGGCGGCGCCTAACTAATCGGCTATCTTTACTGTTTCTCACGAAAATGGGCATAACTTTTCCCTCCGGTATTGGATTAAGCCGAAATTGGTATCGTTGAAAAGCTAATTCGATTCTCTACAATTTGGTGGGTAGAAATATGCTGAGATACCACACTAACATCGAGTTATACTCATTCAAATATGACTCTTGCAAAATCGAACACTAAAATTTGATTGATTCAAAAACTCTTAGTTTGTATTACATTAAGTGACTCGTATAAACATGCTTAATGTATCATAAGCTATCTTATCTCTAGGATACTCATTATAAGTCATGCACTAAAATTCTACTCACAGGATAGGAGGTTTCATACGTAGAAAAAAAAGTTCGTCTCCTAGCTTAGAAACATACGGGGTATTACACTCTCTTAGATTAAATACATCATTCTAAGCCTACAAGCCTATTCCATATCCACAACACTGAGCCATAATTTCCTATCTTTAATAGTCTACACTTGAATGCTCAGGTCACTCGGAGAAAATATATTTGGAAATACTAACTTCATTCTTAAACACAACCTTCATATATACCACCCTTAACTTTATCCATCTTCAGTAATCATCATTATCTACTTACACTTATCTTGGCAAACATACCTACCTCTCTAAATACACAATATGTCATTTTATTCATATTTTACTAATATAACACCTCTAAGCTTATATTTTTCCCTAAACCATGAGAGTTATTATTACGCCAAAGAATAATCATCATCAACCTATAATTCCAAACTTATCTATTTAGAACACCATATACTATATTACTACCCTTCTTCACACTTTGTAACTCAAAGGTACCATCAAAGCGCATACAAAAATTAATTATATAACAAAATAAAGAAGCCACATATTACCTTGGGTAAACCTCTACATCATACCTACACCATCATACTTAATTACGAATGAATAAACTTAAAATTCTTGCATACATTATTTCAAGCCTACTAGATCACTTCTATATAACTAGCATCACTGTATCAAGCAATCATTATATACACCTTGATGATTATCCACCATTCAAACCTACTGTATATTACTAGACATGATTAACAAGACAACTCCATTTATTATTCTTGCTTGGAAACTATAAAATAACATCAAGAAACACTAGTCCACTACAACCTGATAATAACAATAACTGAACAAAATCTAAAAGTCTATCCTATTTTAATACATTAGCATATCCTCTTTTAACATATCACTACTACTTATCTCTCCATACGTATAACTTATATGCATAATTCTATAAGCATCAACAAGTTTCCTTTTCATGATCACAAAGGAAGCCTATCTTAGCAATCTTATCCACCAAATCTATTAAGGACCTATACTTTTCTAACACAAAGACCCGCCACTAAGAACTACTCTCCTACTTCATGCATAACCCAAGTCACCTGAACTAATAAATCCTTTTATGCCTTTCACCATGAAATCTACACCATACTCACTACCCTTTTGTTAACCCCAAAGACATATCACCTCAATCCTAACTTAATCGCATACACAGATCCATCTATATGCTTTTAACTAATTGATATCCATAACATTCTTGTCACTACACTTCTAAATACATACTCTCAACTCTATGGTTGTTCTACTACTTATGGATCATAACACCCTAAGTTACACTATCCCTCAAATAAAAACTCTATTCAATAATATATGTACATACTCTCTCCGCTCAAAGGTTCTATCTATAATAAAGGGAATAGCTAAATAAATTCCATATTATGTATTAACCATACAATTCATATGGGTAAAGAAATAAGATTTTGAATTAAAGAACTTAAAACACAATAATAGGCTCCTCTCAAGCTCTTTAGGCAATTTCTAAAGTTTTTGAAACTTAAATTTGAGAATGTCACATCGGTAGGAATTGAGATTTTCTGCTCATATTATCTCAAGGGTGATCCATGTTTGGAGGATTTTTGAGTAACACATGAATTAGTCTAAGTTTCTAAGATTACAACTTTATTGCATGATCTAGAGTGATCTATTGTATTGAACAAGTTCATCTAATAAAAAAATTTTCTTAAATGCTCAATAGCCTTTCAAAGAAAAGTACAGATATCTCTGTACTATTCCGTAAGACTCTAATAGACATTACTTCATAGACACCCTATTACACTTGAACTATGTACCCTGGTACCAAGTTTGTAATGCCTTTAGAGTACCCATGATATCACACAGTGAGCACCACAGTGATTCAAAGCTAACCCATGATACTGGCATAATTTATGAACATATGAATAAGTATATGAAAATGGAAATACTAAGAAAAAAATTTCATTAGATGAACTTGTTCAATACAATACTATTTAGAAACACTTACATCAGTAGATTATACAAAAAGAAATGGAAATTTAATATATCAACTCAGACTGACTGTCTATGAAGCCTTTACTAATACTAACTATAGGTATTCGGGACATGGACCCAGCTATCCCTAACCAATATAAATGAATAAAATTAAAAAATAAATCTACAAACTGACTTGAGTCCTCAGAGAAAGAGAACCCATCACTTGCTAGCAAAAAACTGCTAACCATCTAATCATGATGTTATGGGCTTCAGCTAATACCTATATTATGAAACTATATAGCCACATAGATGTATATATGTTTAGTACTTTTGGAATATACCTAGTATATGGGGGTGAATAAAATAAGTAAAAACTAATATGAATCATAAGCTGAAAACATGCATGCTAAGTATCTATAAATTCACCATGATTATGAATAAGATGAGATACTGTAAAGCATAAATAAGAAAGCATGAAACTGGTAAAACTAGTGAGTTATTGCACTTAGTTTCTAAAATCATCTTTTCTAAGGGAGATTCTCGTGACTGACATAAACCATGTGAGCAACATAGAGTTCGATATAAAAACCCCTCATCGAAAGGGCAACCTGGTATACTTTTCCAGGGTATAAAGTCTAACTAGAGTGATCACATATATATGTTTTTTTTTTGGGAAATATAAATAAGATTTTTACATGTCCATTTGGACAAGCTGAATAATAACGGAACATAGTTTTTGTAAATTGAGGTACACTAAACCTTCGCTCCTTGGTGATAGGTACTACATCCAAATCATACTATTGCTCGTTGTATATATGAAATTCACTTTAAAAATAAGCATATAAGCTGATAATTCTAAACACACAATATACTTCTATTTCTATCTCATAATCTTCACTACTTATATGAATCTCATGTCTTGCCTGAGATCACAAGACAAAATTAAAATTAAAATAATACTGTAATAGTTTGTAATCTGAAATAGTAAGTTTGAGCTTCTTGTGAACTAAGTAAATCATGCTAAAATCACATACTGTTACCAAGTTATGGTACTTTTTTCCTCAACACTGAAATTTATTTCATAAAAAACTACCAGGAGATTAAAAATATGCATAAACCATGAATTTACATACCAAATATACTTTATTTCATAAAGGAACATCATAACTTCAAAACTATGTAATGTGGGTATGAACCCTAATTGAAATTTCATAAATTCAATTATAAAAGTCCAAGTTTTCTGTCACAAGGATGAAAGATAATCCTTGTTCGAACTCTACATAGCTGGTCTTGTTGATTTCTTGGAGAAAAACTTGAATTGGAGCCTTAAATATATAATTTTTTTATATGAAAACCTTATTTTGATGTTCTTGAGAGTTTGGTAGGAGAGGAAATGTGTATTTGGGTTATGGGATAAGTGAAAACATTTTAATATTGGTTATAGGATCATTTAGGATGTAAATGGATCATTTTCCTTAAAAAACTAAAGTAAAAATTGGATTTTAGTGTCTCTATGATCATTGCATGGAACTCTCTTATAAAGGAACACAACAAACATGCCAAGATTTTACTGTGGACCCTTATTGGTTTGCTCACAAAAATGAGCATAACTTATCACTCGAGTGTCGAATTAAGGTAAAATTGGATGAATTAGAAAGAGGACTCAAATACCTTATATTTGGTGAGTCTAGAGATCAAAAAATCAATATATTTTAGAAGTTATACTCATTTAAAGTTAAATTTTATAGGATGAAATATAAAAACTCAATTGATAACAAATGTTCTTAACTCAAATTTGCTGTAACTATTTCCTATGATCGTGATTCTTATCAAAAGCACTTGACATACTAGGTAAATGATCATTACAATTATATATGATAAAAAATAATCATTTTTTATCCTATAAACATATGAAAAATGGTTAGAAGCTTATATCAAAGTTCTTGGGGTACTACAGTATGTGATCGACAACTCCCGATCCAATGGAGAGGGATCATCTTCAGGATGACATGGATCATCTCATTTGATCATGCAGTTTTATTCATACAATGAAGCTCTATTATTTTAATTATTTTTTTAATGTTATTCTTTGACATTATTTTTGGATAGAAGTTCTTGTACGATGACTTTTAGATCTTAGGTATCATAATAGTTTGGTTAATATTTTTTGTATTTCTATTTACTTATTTTCTAGAGATGATTATTATTTAGTTGGTTTTATAATATCTTATCTTAAAAATGTACAGTATTCAGTGTAAGGTTTGATTAAGAATATTCTCCTAGTGGAGGATTAGTGTGGGTGCCATTTATAATCATTTGGGTCATGACAAAGTTGCTATTCAATCCCTAGGTTGATCGATCTTTTTGCTCAACAACATGTATAGTAGAGTCTTAGAGAATAGCATAGAATGTATGTACTTCTCTTTCATAGTCCATAGGGCACTAAGAAAACTCTACATTTCTTTTTTCTTTTGCACTATTACTTAATTCCAATTGGTATCGTGTGATCCAAATTAATATTTGACATTTTAATTCTTATTCTTGTAGATAGTGAGAACACAAGCTAATGAAGCTAGAAAAGAGGCACCCAAACCAACAACTAGGGCTATAGTTCATGATAAAGTATATGTGAGCGATTGAAAAAGTAGGGAAAGGAGAGCCATGCCCTCTTGAGGTAAAGCTCAAATAACTACTATTCAAGTTAATGAAATATCAAACTCTCCTCCCCCACATGAGGATGTTCTTGAGATTGTAGAGGATGGAGTGGCATCAATTAAAACCGAAGGAGCATAAGTTCAGAGAATTGCATCTCTGATGTAGATGGCTTCTGACATAATACATTAAGTGTTGAGATTTTTGAGAGGGTCAACTAGCATAGGGGTTACACTCATAATTCTTTTTTTAGCATCTAAAAGTACAACATGCTGCTATTTTGGCTCCCATAATAAATAAGGCATTAGAGAGAAGGGTTTTTTCTTGATATGTATTAGGTTTAGTGATGATCGGAGATGAAAATGACTTATTTTTCAAGTTTGTAAAGATGAAACATCCTATTTATCATTGCACCAATTTTGAGTATGACTATGAATTCATAATTGATTGCCATGAGATACTTCATAAGATAGGAATACAGGAGAGATATGCAGTTAAGTTTGTGACTTTTTAGTTTCAGGGAAGTGCCAAGATATGATTGAGTGCATACATAGGTTATAGGGCTACAAGTTTTCCTCCATTGATATAGACTAAGTTTTATTCTATTTTTCTAGAGAAGTATGTTCCTCGTACCATAAAGGATACAAAAAAAGAAGAGTTTGCTAATCTTAAGTACGGGAACATTTCGGTCGTATCCTATAAGGCCAAGTTTCATTCCTTCTCTTAATATTCTTCACAACTATTGAATACACAAGAGGAGTGGTGTCACGATCCAAATAAGCATGACTAACAACCACCCTAACTGTACAATGGAAGAACTAATCAACCCAACCTTAGTCAAATAATTAAACACTAAAACTATAATACCCTGAGGCTACCTCTTGGATGAAACACCTTGGCCATGAATCCCTTAGAAAATTGCTTAGGGTGGTAATTCTAGACAATATATTACTAGAAGGTACTAGTCATATATTGTGATACAGGTAGGGGTCCCTCTTTTATATGTTGGATAACGTGCTTGGGTTGGTTACTACCCTAGGTATAATTAAACATCATACCACTCGTATGATAGTGTATGATTGGTAAGTTACCAATTCGTATGATGCTATTAGCCTTGTCCAAAGTGTTCATCCTAGGGTACGAATTGTAGGGTACTATTCATACCCTAGTATATGACATGCATGAGGGATCGTATGTTGATCAATATGGTATCCAAAGAGAAATCTAGGGTATGATTTAGGGTAACACTCATACCTTAGCATATTGGTCATGGGGGAAGTCATACTCTCCTGGGTTTACTTTTCAGCTTTTAGGCTGAGGATATTTTAGACTTTTTCCACCCCTAAAACCTTATGACCCATGACTTATAACATTAATTTCCTTTAATTCTTGACTTATAAAAGATCTAAACACTCTAAAAGACTCCAAAAATTCTCTATAAAGATTAGGACTAGGGTTCTTCAAGGAGTCTATCTAGGAGCTTGAAGACCAAGAATCTCTACATGAATCTTATGTATAAGGCATTTAAATCTTCCATTGTTGTTATTTATCAAATTTCATGTTTTTTTAACCTTGAATATGATTTTAAATGGTGGTTTTGAAATCAAATGTTGAGGGTTTGTTGCATAGTGATGAGCATTGTTTACTCTTGTTTAACCTTGTGTTTATACTTATTTTTGGTAATAATTTGCATATGTGGGTGCTTATTAATTGTGGTTTAACAAATGTGTCATGAGTAACACTAATCTTCATAGTTTTTACTTGGGTTTTGGTCATGGTAAAGGTATGCCCTCGTGGTGTTTGTGAAAATGTCTAAGAGAACTAACTAGTTACATACTAATAGTGTTTTGAACTAAGACAATATCTTCATGAGTAAGAATGGCTTGTAAGTGACTTGTAAAGTCTTTTTTGGACATTTAAATGTGTTAGTTGGTAACTTTGGTGGATTTCTTAGTTAAAGGGTTTAGAGTCCCTAACATGAAATTAAATTGTGTATAAAACTAATGTTTGGTGTATGGATGCTAATGAAGAATGAATGGTGTTACATAGTTATTGATGACAATAAATTGATTTGAATGGTGATTGAAACTAAGGTATTGGATTATAAAAATAATTAATTGATAAGTGTTTCATGAAGACCTTGTGGTCACGTACGGTGTTGAAGTGTAGCCTTGATGGCTTGAATTGGCTAAGTGGGCTAGAGTCCTTAAGTGTTGAATTTAATGGATGTTAATTTATGGAAAAAGGTTTAGAGTGCCAATATCAATGAGTAATGGTCACAACATCTTTTTTTTATAGTACACTTACTAAAGATGTCTTGGGGTTAGAGTCCCTTACCTAATAAAATAACTTAAGGTTAGAGTCCATTAACTAATGGAATGACTTGAGATTAGAGTCCCTTGCCTAATGAAATGGCTTGAGGTTAGTCCCTTTACTAATAAGATGGTTTGAGGTTAGAGTCCCTTGCCTAACATGATCAGAAAGTTCAATCTGTCTAACTTATAAGGGTGGAAGGTTAGAGTTCTCTACTCCATGTATCATGATTAGATGCTTCGAAATGCATGCTAAACTTCATTCTCATTTTGGCACTTATTGTGTCTATACTTCTATATATATGCCTATGTATATAAATGTGGTTGCATGTGATGGTTGGATTGGAATTTAATGATGATACTATTTTATCCTTATCCTTAAGGTACATGCTAGCGCTACAAACACTAACCGTTTCTGGGCATTGTGTCCCTACATAACACAGGGGCACAAGATTTTTTTCTCTTCCTGCACTGTGACCAGGTATTCGAGTAGATCGTGTGTTGACTTTGAAGTGGTGATCTTTCATACTTCGGAAGGCATACATTTCATGGTCTTTCTATCTTATGTCATAGACTTGTATTAGACTTGGTTGGCTATTGTCAGGGGCATGTCCCAATATATTATAGACATTGGATTGGTAGAGGCTTATGGATGACTGTGGACATGGATATGTTGGTTTGGTATGTTGACATTAATGGAATGATTAGACATTATTAAGTTATGTTTACTAGTTTTGTTTCCACTATCTTGATCATATACTCAGAGTTGATACGATACTGGTGGATTGAAAGTATGGTTAGATTAGGTTAATGGGGCGATCTACTGTCCTTGTTGGGATTGAGATGCCCATATGATAAGGAACCAGGTTTGGGTCATATCACTAGACATCACATGGTACTTAGAACCACAAGTGATCCCAATCTAACCCATGATACTAGCATAATTTGTGAGCAGCTAAACAAAATATATAAAACTGGAAATAATAAGCAGAAGACATGTCATTTGCCAAACTTGTTCAGTAAAATACTATTAAAAACATTTACAACACTAGTAATACAAAAGAAAACTGAAATTGATTACATCAATTCTAACTAGCTGTCTATGAAACCTCTACTACTATTGGCTATAGGTAGCCGAGACATGACCCCTAGCTATCCTCTTTTATGATGCTTTTATTATATTATGATCCTTTTGTAACTTGAACTAGTAAACTTGAACTTTTTTAAAACTGAGTACATAATGCTCAAATTGAAATATTTTACCAACCCAAAGGAATTTCATGTCAAAATACTAAAATCAATACATAAGATCACTTTCATGAATAAAAATATATGTCTACATGAAATCTTGTGCTAAATAATGCTTAATTCAAGAGAAAATATCATAATCTTAAAGTATAAGAAAAGTGGTTATGAACCCTAGCAAATAAATTCTTTAAAATTCAAGTAAAAATCAACCTTTAGGCACAAGGATAGAAAAATGTCCTTGTTCGAATCCCACATACTTGGACTTAGTGAATTGCTTGAAGAAACTTGATATGGAGCCTTGAAAGCTTGCATTTTGAAGGAAAAAATTTACTCTTTTGTTTACAAGAGAGTTTGGGAGGAGATGAATCATGTGTTTGGGTTATGGGATAAGGGAAAATGCGTTAGTATTAGTTATAGGATCATTTAAGATGTAAATGACTAGTTTGCCATAGAAAAACTTAAGAAAGATGGGAATTTTTTTGTCTCTATGACCATGGGTGTGGAACTCCCTTATTGTAGAGCATATAGGGTGTGTCACGCTCTTATTGCAGAGCACATAGGGCGTTCCACACTCTTATCATGGACCCTCATTGGTTCTCTCACAAAAATGCTATTAAATTTTCACTCGGGTATCTTATTAAGGTGAAATTGGATGAATTGGAAAGAGAACTCAAATACCTTTCATTTGATGGGCTTTTATATCCAAAACTCAATGTATTCTAGAAGATATACTCATTTAAAGTTGACCCTTGTAGGATCAAATACCAAAACTCAATCGATAACAAAATTCTCAACTCAAATTCTCCACATTGGAAACATTTTACAAACTAGGTAAATGATCGTGAAACTTATCGATAATTAAGAATAATACGTTTTGGACCTATAAACATATGATGAATGGTTAGAATATTAGCTAGAATTTTTTTGGGATATTACAATATCTTCCCCTAGGGATCATAGGTCATTAAATGAAGATGATATTGGGATGAAAAAATAATGATTTTGACATGAAACTAAACATATGTCCTACTTGATTGAATTTAAGGAGCTGATTCATGCTGAGAGTTTAGAATTCACTTAAAACATTTATGACACGATTGTACATATAGAACTGTGAAGTTATAGCTAATGCGATAAGATTTCCAAGAGTTACTAAGATGGAACGATGAGTTTCCTCAAACTCTCCTTATCATAACTTCTAATAAATTTTAAGGGGAAGCATTTTTTGCATGATCTGTGTATAGAATTCAAAAAAGGAATTGCACATGGCTGCAACTATATAACATGGAATATAGGAATATTGAATAGAAGCTAGAATAGGATTGCTATGCCTTAGTCGATGAAACTGTTAACTTTCAAGATTAGAAATACTTGTCAAACACTCTTCTCAACTATACTTTTCCTTTTAAATGGTACTCTTCATGTGACAGAACTTATAACTTTCACATGGGTATAGGTGATTACACCTACCAAAGTTTGAGTTGAACTACATGCTCTCACCTTATTGAATCCTAACTCAAAGTCTCAAAGTACTGCACTTGACACAATAACATTAGTATAAACTACAGGAATTCAATATTCTATGTCATTTTAGAGATCTTATCACAAGAATAATACTCCTTACCACTTCAACTAATTCTGAGCTCTAATTAGGAATTCACTAGAACGCAATGCATTCATCCACTTATATACCAACATGACATTCAAGCCTATTGTTATAACCATATATGAACTTCTAGAAAACCAACCCATTTAGAACTTTCCACTACCTCTATCAATAACAACTCCATGAATTACCTCTAAAAATAAACACCAAAAATTCTCAACTAGCTATGACATATACCGAAGCTTACCTCAATCTTCCTTCACACTTATGGCCTTAGGTAAAATAAGCTTCCAACAATTTTCCTTAATAAGGAATATCTACTCTCTCTTATCTAACCCATTGTTTATATATTTTATCCACCACTATCTTGACATAAGGAGGGTCACTAAAGTGACAGAACATGAGGACCTAATGTATGAAAGAATACCATACATATCTTTGTCAATTGAGTCATGATAAAGAGTCGTACGATTGAATTGCTTTATGTATTTTTGATAATGAGCAGCCAAATGTAAGGGGCCGGGTCCCTAGATGTGCAAGAAATAGTATAGTTGGCATGCGTTGTTTGTATAGTTTTGTCATCTTACGTAACAAACTTGCAGGTGCTATTTTGTACTAGTTAGGAAAGCTGGTTCAATGATCTTTCAGCCCTAATGAAAACTCAGCTATCAAAAGAAAGAGACACCTCTTCATCAAATAGTTTTTTGCAATTAAAAAGAGTGAAAAGAGGCAGTAAAGACCCCATTTCAACTCTGCTCAAGTTCTTAGATTTATAAGTACTTAAACATAAATAGTTCTTAAGTGAGTTCTGATTTGTAAATGAATTACTCATGTTATAAGAGTAATGACTTTTATCTTTAAGTAGAGATTTCTTAGGTAGAGTTGCCTAAGTGTAAGGATGATTAGAGTTAATCATCATAGAGAGTCCTTAGTAGATTTACCAAGATGTGCTTATAATAGATTTGCTACTAGCGAAAGAAGCCAAGAGGTAGGCTGAAATCTAGATAGTAATCAAGAGCTTGATCATAGTGGATTTCTTTGGTGCTTGTGAGGGAATCCCATGGTTTTTCTCTTCCTAGGTTTTCACATAAAAAATCTTATGTTCTACTATTCCTACACTATCTTTAGTTTTCCTACACTCTATTGTTTGATTGTCAGTGATTGACTTTGAGGACCCAGTCCCTCACTATGTGGTGCAACCCTCAAGGGTTTCAATAATTGGTATCAGAGAGAGGTCACTCTAAAAGGTTCACATATAGAGTGTATTAGTTAGCATGGCTACTCTACCTAACCTAGAAGAAGGGCAAGCAACCACTAGACCACATAGATTTAATGGACAGTATTATGGGAGGTGTAAAACGAAGATATTTTTACTTTATTATTACTAAAGATAGTGAACCAATGGACATAATCCTTGATGGTCCTCATGTTTCCGTTAAAGAAGTCAAGGAAGTAGAAATAACTAGAATGACTACTAAAATAAGGAGAGAGTATGATAATAAAGATAGAAGGAAGATTGACAAAAATTTGAAAGCCAAGAAATTGGTAGTCTATAGGATAGGGCCTGATGAATATAACATAATCTCAACTTGTGAAAATGCTAAAGATATTTGAGATTGCTTAAGGACTACTCATAAAGACACTACTGATGTGAAGGATTCTAAAGTAGACATGTTAACCACTCGTTATGAAACCTTCACCATGAATGAGGGAGAAATAATCTAAGAGATACATGCTAGGTTCACTGTTATTACAAATGAGCTTCACTGCCTAGGAGAAGTGATTCCATTATATAAGCAAGTGATAAAGATTCTTGGTATTCTTCCTAAGTACTAGAAAATCAAAGTGGATTCTATAACAGAGGAAAGGAACCTCAAGACCCTTACCATGGATGAACTCATTGGTAAATTAAAGACCTAGAGCTCAAGAAATAATAGGAGAAGGTGAAAATAAAAGTAAAAAGAGAAAAATCTCTAGCATTAAATGGCTCAAAACATAACTTGAGTGAAGAAGATACAAATGTTTCCTATTTGGCAAGTAAGACTATTGGAGACATGAAGATGAGTGGTCAGTTCCAAATAAATAGAATCAACAGGAAAAGAGGAAGAAGTACGGAGGTATGTCACAAATATGGAAATCTTTAGCATTTCATTAAGGACTTTCCATTGCACAATGTGGATTACTAAGGGTACCTTAATACTGGAGGTTACAAAGGAAAAAATAGGGACTAGGTACCTGAAAATCCATGGCTTAAAGTATTAGTTAAGTATGCTATGAAGTAAGCTCTAGGAGCATAGAAAGATTCTTCCAGTGATTCAGGTAAAGATGAGAAGACTGGAGATGATTCTATGCTAGTAGTGGAAGAGGGTCCAGTTATCTATGATTCCTTGTTTGCACTTATGGAAGACACAGAGGATGCAAAAGCAAGAAAGGTAACTCTATCCAATATTAAGGAGAATCTAGATAATTACACTGCTACGAAGATAAAAAGGCTTGTAAGTATGTTGACAGAATCTGTATGTAAACTATCTACTGACAAGAATGCCTTAGAAGAAAGAGTAGAGAATTAAGATCTTGAGTCGATTACTTTAACTCTCCAAATTTCTGAAACTGAAGAGTTGTTCATAAAGATAAAATCTAAAAATATGAGTCAGATGAGTAATCTAAAGAAAGTAAATAATGTAGATGGAAAATGGAAGAAAGAAGCTTCATCTCTTCAAGTTGATCTTGAGGAAATATTGAGTGATTCCGAAAAGTACTTTATGTCTACACTTCACAAGAAAAAAGAATTAGAGAGAGGCCTGGTCTGCTTAAGAGGAGAGTTGAATAAATCTCTTAAGTAGACTGTTTGTTTACATATTCTTTTTAATCTGATTAATTAGAGAGATAATGATGGAAAAGGATTGGGATATCAAATAGAACTCCAATATGCTGGGTGGCATGGAAAAACTATCAGTGATGCTAGAAACAAGGTTTTCAAATCGATGCGTAATCACTGTGGGAAAACTAGGCACATAAGGGAAAATTATCAAAGCTGGATAAGTACTAGAATGGACGAATTTAGATATTCTCAACAAAAGAATACACTACCAAATGGATTCAAGTATTTGAATAAAATGAAGAAGTATATATCTAGATGGACCAAGAATATTTTGATAACACCATTGTCTTCTTACTGGGAACTCAAACTCAAGTGGTTTCCCAAATCAAATAAGTAATCATAGGTCCAGGTTAGAGAAAGGGGATTACAGTCAGGAATGTTCATTAAAAGTAGGTGTTCATAGCTTAATCTTAGAAGATCTGATTGTGTTCTCTCGCTTAAGGCATTCCATAGTGGATGAGTCATATTTTGAAATAGTTGAATTCAAGGGACTTGGTCGTTAGAAGACTCTTCTTAAAAAGGAAAGTTCTAACAAGTGTAACTTCAAGAATTGGCTATGTTTAGGAGGCAGGTATCTATGATAAAGTAGGTGCAGTATAATCTAACTTAGTTTCATTCCTTTTCAAGTATACATCCATGGGAACAACTTGAGAAGAAAACAAATAAAGCTAACACAAGCAGGCAATTAAATTAAAAAGAGAGGGGCCTGGTCCTATCTCTCAAGTTAGTACCTACAAGATTCTTAAGTAATCACAAAATATTGTCTGAAAAGCCATATATGTTTCTCTAAGCTGTCAATTCCTTTGCAAAATGAACAGTCACACTTACTAGACTCAGACATGTCAATTCAAAAGGAACATCTTTTAATGACACTGGCCACCCTTAAAATTACTGATGTATACCATTTTGTCAGTGTTCTTCAACTATTCCAAATTCATCTTCTCAAAACTAAAATCATCCCTAAACTAAACTAGTTCATTATTCTTTCTCAAAATCAAATGGATGATATTGCAGCTTCCTCAAAATCTGTAGGAAATCCAGAACCCAAAATTGAGTCAGTTTTCATTGAAGCCTCCTTAAACCTTAAATTTATGCTTATCAAATTATGATAGATAATTCAAACTAAGGGTTTAGGTCACTAATAGAACAAGAAATTTCTCAACCAGAAAAATCCCATTTTTCTGTGTCATTTGAAAAACCTAAAAAAGCTGAATTCTCTAAAACATAACAAGCATTTGGTTCTCCTACTTCTTAGATTTAAACACTATTTTAATCAATTATTTGGTGATGAAATACCAGTTAAAGAGGGTTGATCTTTCTTTTAATGAAAATAAGGTGGATGAGAACTTACTTCTTCTTAGACATAACACCTCATTTAGTGAAGAAAAACAAGAAATATGTGGTAATGATGAAGTAAATAGAGGAAAAGATATTTTATTACCTTTATATAAGGAAAATAAGGAAAATGAGGAGGAAGTACCTCTAAGATGGACTATGAAAAAACTCAGGCGAAATAGAAAAAAGAAAGAATTAAAATACTAAAGCTTGGAAGCTGATAATAGAGAGAACTTGAAATCAGGTGATGTTGTTTCTATCAAAGAAGTAAAAAAGGATGTTCCTACAGCTGAGAGGACCAGGTCCTCCATGTCAACCCTTCTATAAGTAGGATGAAGTACATCGCTATAAAAAGAAAAAATTTTCTAAGAAACCTAGTCCCAAGAAGTGAAAAACATAGATACATAAGAAAGAAAATCCAAGTAGTGATCCCAAATGAAAGAAAAAAATAAGAGAAAAATAATAAAATTTCTAGAGAAAGAAGGATTGGAAACTTGAGAACTCAGAAAGTTTTGTCAGGTGGAGTTTTAGAGGCTAGAATTTATGAGAAGCCTAGGATGGTGAAGTTGATAGCATATATCAAGAATAAAGGACAGTTACATATATTTGAGGAAACAACACCAATGGTTTTAGAAAAAAGAGAAGGGAATTTTATTACACCATGGAATTCTCAGAAGATAAGCTAAGATTGAAGGCCCAGTTTTAATATAAGCTTTTCAATTTGGATGAAGAATTATTAGGCAAGATATTGAATGTTCCTATAATAGGTGTGAAGAGAGTGATGAAAAAACAGCCTTCAACTAAGTTTATGATCAATGCATCAAAGATAGGAAGGACTTCCATATTTTTAGTGAAAAAGAAATTTATGATAAGTGAATATCAACAGGTATTTGAATTCATTAACAGGTCTTGTTAACAAGATCTCAATGAACAAAAGCTGTCTATGGTGTTGACCTATTTTTGATTGAAAGATTGAGCAAGTTTGAATTGATAAGTTTTCCTGCCCTAATGATATAGAATATGCATAAGGTGGTGCATAAAAAGAAAGGGAAACATGGAATGCCATATGGATATCTGCTAAACAAGATTCTTAAACATTATAGTGTGGATGGAACTAAGGGAACACCTGGAACAACCAAGAAAATGATAATCCTAACAACTCTTGTGGAAAATGAATGCATGGGGGGAAAAATTGGATCTGTGTCTTAAGTCTTTGAGTTACTATCGATTCAGGAAAAGCTGGGAAAGGAAATGGAGAAGTTAAGGATCAAATTCTCTACCAAAGATGTTGAAATAGAGGACCTGAAACAAAGGTTAACGTATGAGGGACCAGGTGCCACTGATGAACTTGCAAATGAAAATGGAAAACTCTAGGCAAGAGTGGCTGAACTGACTAGTAAAGTTCAAGAACTAAATGTTGAAGTCAAGGATCTCACCAAATAATTGTTGGATTCTCACAATGCTGGAAATTCAAGAATGGAGATGTTTCTTAGATCCCTCTCCCCCAAACCTACCTCTTCCTAAGTCTTATGATCCTTGTCCTCTAGATTAATCAGGTGTCAGTTTCATATCTTACTCCTTGTATTGGCTTTTCAAAACAATTATTTTCTTTATTATTTTGGTATGATTGTACTGGTACTAATCTCTATTTATGAATGAATAAATTTTTCTTATGAACTTCATCTGTTTCCAGTACTTTAAAGGTGTTCTTCATGTTAGTATTGCCCCAGTGGCCATGAGTTAATTAGCCTGTACTTATCTTTTCTCTTGGTTTACTGTTCTTACTTTTAAATGATACCAAAAAGGGGAATATTGAGGTGATGTATTAGGGACCAAGTACCAAGTAATTTGAATGGTATGCCGATAGGGGAAGTATGTGATGTGCTGAATAGATGAATGAAGAGGGTCATAATGACAGAGGAAAAAGTATACAAATGCACTAAATTAAGGTGGATGATGGTAGGGGGAAGAAATTATTGGTTTTTGCTATAAATAACAACAAAGGACCAGGTCCCTATGTTGCATGATAGAGGAAGCATGATGATAAGGGGAACAATCATCTTCGAGTGGTAATCACACAAATTAAATATGATGAATGTGCATTGATGCTCAAAACTGTATAGTTGGTTTGCCATCATCAAAAAGGGGGAAACTTTTTATACGTAGTTTTGATGATGAGAAGTCAAATCCAAGGGATTGGGTCCCTGGATGTGCAAGAAACGGTATAGCTGGCACGCGTTGTCTGCACAGTTTTGTCATCTTGTGTAACAAACTTGTAGGTGCTATTTTGTACTGGTTAGGATAGTTGGTCCAATTATCTCTCAACCCTAATCATCACTCAGCTATAAAATGAAAGAGGCATCTCTTCATCAATTGGTTTTTTCAATTACAAAGAGTGAAGAGAGTCAACAAAAGCTCCATTTCAACACTACACAAGTTCTTAGCTTTATGAGTTCTTAAACAGAAATAGTTCTTGCACGGGTTCTAATTTGTAAATTAATTACCCGTGCTATAATAGTAATGATTGTTCTCTTTGAGTAAAGACTGCTTAGGTAGAGTTTCATAAGTGTGAGGATGATTAGAGTTAATCATTATAGAGATTCCTTGGTAGAGTTACCAAAATGATCTTGTAGTAGAGTCGCTAATAGTAAAAGAAGCCTAGAGGTAGGCTTAAATCTAGACTGCAATCAAGAGGTTGATTATATTGGAGTTCTTTGGTTCTTGTGAGGGTAAGCCTTGGTTTATCCCATCCTGGGTTTCCACGTAAAAAAACTTTTATTTCTCTCTTTCTATAATGTGTTTAGTATTCCTACACTCTATTATTTTATTGCCTGTGATTGACTTTGAGGAATCTGGTCCCTCACTCTGTGGTTCAACCCCCAAGGGTTTGAACACAAATTCATTAAGAAGATCTAAACTTAGGATATGCATGAAATAATGTGAATTTTACTAGTCATTAAGCGTATACTATGAATTTTGGGAACAGTGCATACTTTGAAACATGGGTTCATACTTATCATAAGATACTTAACATAAGACTAGAACTCATAAATTCATAGGGTTGGCTAGGATCACTAAGTGAAGTTGTTACTTATTTTACTAGCAGGTGAGAATGAACATAAATATGTATGAAGTGTATAAGCCTTGGTCACGGGCATTGCTCTATCACGCAAGATGTGGATAGTTTGTCATATTGATTAAAATACAAGGAATACGCTAGAGTAAGAATGGATCACTATCTCATCATAACTATTATTGACATGAATCACAATCTAATTCACAAAACTTGATTTGGTTCTTCACCCTATCATTTGCCCCTTAGATTAAAGCCAAAATTCTAAGCATATGGGCCTATTCCATATCCTCATGACTGAGCCATAACTTCTTACTCTAGCGGTCTACACTTGAATGCTCAACTATCTCGGATAAACTAGATTTGTAAAAATACTAACTTCATTCTTGGTCAATCCTCTCATATATACCACACTTAACTTTCTTTAGATTTTGTAATACTCATCATATACTTATCTTTTTTTTGGGAAAACATACCAGCCTCTCTAAATACACAATCTTCCCTTTTCTTCTTAGTTTACTAATATCATATCTCTAAATACATATTTTCCCTAAATCCATGAAAATCAAATATTAAACCAAAATACTCAACATCATCTACCCACAACTCTTTAACTTATCTATTAAGGACACCATAAACAATATAACTAGCCTTCTTCACCCTTAGAAACTCAAGGGTATTATCTACGTACACAAGCATCTTAATAATCTTAGAAATATTTTACACGCATATTACTTTAGGTACATCTCTACATCATACCTACACCATCATACTTCAACGCAAATCAATGAACTTTAATCCTTGCATACATTATTTCAAGCCTACTAGCTCTCCTTTTATATAACTACCATCACTATCCCAATTAGTCACAATTTTCAGCTTAATGATCATTCATTGTTCAAAGTTAGTGTCTAGTTAACATTTTAATAATGACAAACTAATGAATGAATCTTTGTAGGAAAAAGGATGCAAGATACTGGAATATTACTGATGGTTAAAGAATAAAAGATGCGATATATTAAAGACCTTTCTTGGAAAAGAAGGACATCTAATCATAAGAAGATCACGACAAGGACATATAATCATAAGAAGATCACGACACTCAAACAAACATACCAAGAAAATTAATATCTTGTAAATGGAAGGAGAATCACCAGCCCATAATCACGGTAGATTAGAAAAGTCAGAAAATCATTCAGGATCTAAACAAAAAAAGAAAGAACATAACCGTCACATGGACATCAAGAGTAAAAGGAAGGATACATCACAGACATATCTGATATGGATGTGATCCAAAGCCATATATGGACATATCTAATATCGACACATCAAATGACTACTTTTCTCAATCAAGGAATCAATTTAAATTCTTGATTGAGAAGAAATATCTTGTGTTTCCTTATGACAACTAGTAGCCAAAAACTATAAAAGAAGAAGACCGAAGACAAACACTACTTATGAAACTTCAAGGAGAAAATTCAAAGTATCTCATTCTTAGTCTTACAAAGCTGTGTAACTTTAGTTTACAATTGTTAAATAAAGAATAGTATCGAGTCAACTTTGTAACATCAACTGAAGCTATGTCAAAAGATCTGAAGTATAAAATACTTCTTCAGAACTTGTTTCCTATTATTGTACTCGAGCCAAACTTTTAATAATCTAAGGAAACTTTGAATTCTAAGGGGACTAGACGTAGGCACTAAATTGGTGTGCCGAACCAGGATAAATCTTTGTGTTGTTACTTTACTTTTTATTATTTTCTTGCTTAACAATTTTTAATTTAACTTGTTTTTGAAGTATTCTGATCAGCAGTCGAGTCGACTATGAAGGGTCAATAGTCGACTCACAGAAGAAAAATTTTAATTCACCCCCTCTTGAATTTCAACTACCCCTTAGCTAACACCCACAGATATATCACCTATATCCTTCTCACTAGCATGCATAGATCCAGGTATATACTTTTAATCTATTGCTATCCAAACATTTTTTTGTCCCCACACTTGTAAGTACATACTCCCAACTCTATGGATGTTCTACCACTTATGGATTATAACACTCTAAGTTACAATATCCCACAATGAAAACACTATTCAATAAAATAGGAAAATACTCACTCCTCTCATGAGTTCTATATGAAATGAGGGGTTAAAGAAGAATATGAATACATGATGTACCTCTCATATCGATGAGATCATAAACTTACAAATTAAAAGACTTAAAATACACAAACAAGCTCCTCTCAAACCCTTTATGTGATTTTTGAATGTTTTAATAGTTAATTTGAGAGTATCATATCAGTTACAATTGAGATTTACTACTTAAGAAATGCCCAATAAACTCTCAAAGAATAGTACTTAATTGAGCATCATATCAACAGGAATTTAAGAAATGCCCAATAACCTCGCGATTAGTACAAATGTCCCTGTACCATTCCGCAAGACTCTACTAGACATGGCTTCATAAATACCCTAGGACACTTGGACTTCATGATTTGGCATCAAGTTTGTAATGCCCTAAGACTACCCCCTGGATGTCTCACGCTACTTAGAACCACAAGTGTCCCAATCTAAATTATTATACTGACATAATACGTGAACAACTGAATAAAATATATAAAACTGGAAATAATAAGCACAAGAAATGTCATTAGCTAAAATTGTTCAGTACAATACTATTTAAAATATTTATAACACTAGTATTACAAAAAAAAATCTAAAATTAAATACATCAACTTTGACTGATGTCTATGAAGCCTCTACTAATATTGACTATAGATAGTCGGGACATGACCCCTAACTATCTCTAATCAATAGAACTAAATAAAAATAAATTACTGAATCTAAAAACTGACTAGAGTCCTCGAATAAAGAAAATTCATCACCTACTGGCTGGAAGCTGCAAACTAGATCATAATGTTGTAAGCTAGAACTGTTACCTACATTATGAAATAATGTAGCCATAGAGATGTATATATGGTTCGTAATTCTAGAATGTTCTAAGTATATCGAGGTGAATACAGTAAGTAAAATTGATATAAATCTTAATCTCATAACAAGCACACTAAGTGTAAATAGACTTACCCTGATCATGAATTAAACTGAAAGTTAAAAAAGCATAATCATAAATAGTAAAGCACAATCTGATAAACTATGTTATTCATTACACTTTGTTTCTAAATTTATATTTTCTGGTAAATATTCTCTAAACTAACATAAACTATCCGAGAAACATGGAGTTTGATATTTAAAACCCTCATCGAAAGGGCCCAATATACCTTAACTAGGATGATCACCTTAAAATGTTCATTTGGATAAGCTTGGTAAGATATGATATGTCCATTAGGATAAGCTACGTGCCCATTTAGACAAGCTGAATAATAACCTATGATGACACCTAGTTTATGGAACTACGGTATGCTAAACTTTTTCTCCTTGGTGATAGGTACTAATCCTAAAATCATACTATTGCTCATAAATATATATGAAATTCACCTTAAATAAGCGTATGAGCTGATAAGTCTAAAAACACAATATGCTTCTATTTTTATCTCAAAATCTTGATTTCTTATGTGAATTTCATATCTTGTCTAAAATCATAAATTAAAACTAAAACTTTTATTATGTTGTAATACTTTTCTAACTTGAACTAGTAAACTTGAAATTCTTGTGAACTGAGTACATAATGCTCAAAATTTTAATTTTTTACCAACTCATAGGAATTTCATGTCAAAATAGCAAACTCCATACATAAGATCACTTTCATGAATAAAAATATATGTAAATATGAAATCTTGTTCTAAATAAGGATTAATTCAATAGGAAACATCATAATATTAAATCAAAAGAAAAGTGGTATAAATCCTAGTCTTATTCAAGTAAGAATAAACCTTTGGGTACATGGACGGAACGATTTTCTTGTTCAAATCCCACATACCACGACGTAGTGAATTTCTAGAAGAAAACTTGAATTGGAACCTTGAAATCTTGAATTTTGGAGAAAAATTCCCCTTTGATATTCTTGAGAGTTTGGGAGGAAAAGAATCGTGTGTTTGGGGTTATAGGATTAGGATAATGCATTAGCATTAGTTATAGGATCATTAAGGATGTAAATGGCTAGTTTCCCTCAAAAATCTAATGAAATACGTGAATTTTAGTGTCTCTATGACCATGGGTGTGACATTCCCTTATCGCAGAGCACACAGGGCATGCCACGCTCTTATCGCCGACCTTCACTAGTTCGCTTGCAAAAATGCTCGTAAGTTTTCACTCAGGTATCAGATTAAGGCAAAATTGATTGAGTTGGAAAGGACTAAAATAACTTTCATTTGATAGGTCTTGATCTCAAAAACTCAATATATTCAAGAATATATATCCATTTAAACTTGACCCTTAAGGGATCTAATACCAAAACTCAATCGATAACAAAAGGTCTCAACTCAACTTTGCTTTAAGTATTTTCTTTGAACATTATTCACATCAAAAGCACTTTGCACATTAGGCGAATGATCATGAAACTTATTTATGATTAAAAATAATCATTTTTGGACCTATTAACATATGGCAAAAATATTACAAAAACTTTATATTTACTAAGTACTTTTCCAAAATTGACATTTATTAACTTAAAACATGCCAAATCATAACATCAATTTTTTGATATCATAATATAAGTTAATATCACAAATATCCAATAAAAACAACTAAAATGCAAAAAATATCTCTAGACTATTACATCTCCCATAGACTTAAATGGCACCATACTAAAACTAATATCCAAAAAAAAGTCTAAAATCATAGTCCAAATACTAATATGAAAGATAGATAAGTCATTGCCTGGAATAAAGTATATAAACAAGAGGAAGATCCAATAATTGACCAAATATGGTGCTCACCCTTGAATAAAAGCTACTAATCCCTAGTTAAAGACGAGGTCTCATGTCAAAAAAGCATATGTAGTATCCATACAACCATAATATATTGATAGTCATCATCGATTGAATGAACTTAACACCATACAAATAGATAAGATAAATAAAAATAAGAAGAAATCAAGACACGACTTGTAATAAACTATCATTTCAATACTTATTCACAAATATCAGCAACTTAAAAACTACTGACTATCCTATTCACAACGATCCTTTCAGGTTATTCATATCAATCATTTACACTTAAACAATCCAATCAACAATAATAAGTAACCGACAATAAATGTAATGCAATAAAAAAATAGATGCCTAACATAGAGTACATCTATACGAGGGTTAGTAGAGATCCTTATTCATGACCTACAAAGGATGATCTCAGTCCATGTACCATACCATCATGGTCCTCGATCCCAATATCTATTTGTGTCGGCATGACACCCGATCCTAGTATCATCAAAATAGGTAAAAACATCAACAAATTGACTAAAGCACAGTAAAATTCAATATTCTAATTTATATTTCATGCATTAACATTTCAACTTTTAAATAAATTATTTCATCTTAACTATTAACATCATCTCAAATAGCAATTACAAGTATGCTCAGAGGCTAATCACAATCATCTAATTCTAATATAAGCATAGAGTCAAATCAAGTCTATAATAACTTTCAAACCATAATACCTTGTATTCTTGTTCAAATGAACTATTTAGGCAAAGCTTTGATCTTAATTGAAAGTTTTTCTCGTTCTTGGTCTACAAATAACAAATGAAAATTAGTCAATACAGCATTCATTACGTCTTGGCATTATAAAGCTAAACCCCTAATTTTAACATATGAACTTAGTCTAGCTCATCATTCTTGGTTTTTCTACCCTTTGATTTCTTTGAGTTATTCATATTTTATGATTAGAAGGAAAAATTCTATGTTATAAAGTGATTTTTTAGAACCTAGAGTCAATAATAAGCGAATTAAAGTTATTCAAAGCTACTTTTAAGAAGTTGATAAAACCTAAGGCTAAACCTCAATTTTCATCCATGATATTGATCCTTATAGTTCTAAGGATTAAAAGATGTAATTGTAACTTATAATAGTGGAATATCCTTACCCCAAACATGGAAAACCCTTAAAAGGGTGGAAACTGCCTTCTCCATCCCTTGGATCAAAAATTGAACTTTGGAATGACAAATGCTAAGGCTTAAATTCCTAGTTTAAATCTACATAATCATCTCTACATTGATGAATTTTTCACTACAATGATGTTGCTACATTGAAAACCTTCTATTGCAGCAACGCTTAGGCTAAATTTTCTTTACACTGTGGAGACCCCTTCCCTTACTACGACGATGTTGCTAAAAAGACATTTCTACTATTGTAGTGGTACTTAGAAGGAAACTCGGGCTTGGTTCCTAGCTGTTCTCATTTTCACAACACAATTCCCAGATTTTGACATCATATACTAATATTTCCATAAAAAATGTTATAATTAGAGTTCTACTTTTCTTTTTTATGCACCAAAAGTTTCTATGACTTATAAACTCATCATCTAACATAAAATAAAATTAAATCTAATAATTACACTACTGAAAAATCACAAGATTTTCTTAGACCACTTAATACCCAAAATTTGCCTAAATCTAGGCTAGCCCTAAATTTAACAAATTTAGTATAGGGGAAGGCTAAGTTGAAATTTTATCCACCTTAATATAATGACATTTTGGGTCATTTTAATATATACCAATTAAATACTCATTTTTCTTAGAACAACAAATAGTTAAAAGATGAAAAACTAATAAGGATTATCTAAATAATGAACAAATAGGATAACACATACATATGTATGCCTCTGTCTCCTAAGTAGGCTCCTCAACTTTCTCACATCTCTAGCTAGTATAGCGATAGGTTCCTTTTCATAAGATAGTTCCTTATCAAACAACTCCGAATCCTAGTGGATAATGTAATTTCATTCCTATGATACTTTTTAAGCATTGAAACATGGAATGCAGAATAACTCCCAACAAACTAGGTGGTAGAGCCAATCTATAAGCTATAAACCCTACTTATTTTAAAATCTCAAAAGGTCTGATGTACCTTATACTTAGCTTATTCTTCTTTTAAAAACACATTACACCCTTTATGGGTATACTTTAAGGAAAACCTTCTCACCTTTCTTAAATTGAACATCTCTCACCTTGTTGTCTTCATACTCCTTCTGTCTATTCTAAGTTGATACCAACTTTTCTTAGGTGAATCTTTCTTTCTCCATTGACTTATTCAATACATCAGAGTTCCATGGCCTCCCCTAAACTACATCAAACCACTAAATTAGTGATCAATAGTTTTCTCTCATACAAGGCTTCAAAATAAGCTATGTTAGTACTTGAGTGGTAGTTATTATTACATATAAATTCACATAAAGTCAAGAACTGGTCCTAATGAGCACCAAAATCCATTACACATGCTAGTAGTATATCCTCTAGCACTTGATTTACCCATTATGACTTTCTATTAATTTTCTGATGAAAGGTTGTACTTGGGTTCAAACTAGTACACAACTTTTCTTAAAGTATCTCCCAAAAGTTAGAGGTAAAATATGTACCTATATATGACGTAATGGATATAAGAACTCCATGAAGTCTAAAAATCCCCTTAACATAATTCTTAGCCGATTTAAATACAACATAATCTACTTGCATCAAAATAAAATGTGTTAACTTAGTCAATCGATCAATAATTAGCCAAATAGAATCACAATTTATCAACCTTTTAGGAAGACCAACAACAAAATGCATATTTTTAATTTCCATTTTGGAATGAGCATCCTCTGAAATGTGCCACCAATTTTTTAATGTTCATACTTAACCTGTTGATAGTTTTGAAACTTAATCACAAAATCAACAATGTCCTACTTCATCCAACACCACTAAGAATATTTCCTTAAGTCTCTATACATCTTAGTTTTCTCTCGGATGTATAGTGTACTTAAAATGGTGAGCCTCTACATGGATAAAAGATATTAAGTTCCCATATGAGATACACCCCCCCCCCCATCCTTAACACACCTTCTTCATCAAGAATAACATCTTCAGCCTCTCATTATAAAACTTTAATCTAGATATTATTCAATTTCTCATTGATATATTTACTTTTTATCACATAAAGGAAGGTGGACCTAGCATTAACATTAGCTACAAATCCTCCCTTTCTAGTCACCTTCAATCTTAACAAACTATTAGCTAAGGTTTGCACCTTCCTAGCCAATAGACGTCTCGACATCTCCCAACATGCCATACTTTTCATACTTATAAGTGTCTAAATTAAGGCATCCGCTACCATATTGGCCTTGCTTGAATGATAAGGAATCTGCATATTGTATGTTTTGAGTAACTCCATCCACCTTGTCGTAAAGTCAAATCACTCTAATTAAAAATAATTTACAAGTTGTGATGATCTGCAACACCTCACACTTAACCCCATAAAGATAATGCCTCTAAATTTTAATAGAGAACACCACAGTTTCCAACTCTAAATCTTGGGTAGGGTACTTCTTCTTATGCACTTTTAGCTCCCTCAAAGTATAGACATCATATTCTTGTCTTGCATCAAAATAACACCCAAACCACAATGTGAAGCATCATAATACATAATAAAATCATTACCTTCAACTGGTAAGTAAGAATAAGAGGTGAGGTTAGAAAAGTATTCATTAGTTTATATAAAAGTTACCTCTTTCTAAGTCAATCGAGTCCTATGTGAAGCTATAGATGTGAACCATTTCATAAATCGATGATAATAGCTAACCAACTGCATAAAACTATGAATATTTGTCACATTTGTTGATCTAGCCTAATACCGCAGAGCATCAATATTTTGAGGGTCTATCATAGACCCTTCTTTATATATATGCCCTAAGAAATAAGTTAAAGATAGCCCAAATTCGAACTTAGAATGCTTTGCTTAAGGTTGCCTCTTATTAAGTAACTCGAACAAGGTACGCAAGCGAGATTCATAATTTTATTATTCTTAGATTAGACGAAGATGTCATCAATGAAAACAATTATGAATGAATCAAAATAAGGTTTGAATAACCTATTTGTCAAAACCATAAAGGTTATTGGGGCATTGGTCAAGCCAAAAGACTTCACCAAAAATTCGTAATGGGCACAATGAGTCTGAAAGGTAGTATTCGGGAAGTCCTTTGCCTAAATCTTAAACTGATGATAATCTGAGCTTAGATCAAATAGAGAAAACACTGTGACACCCTACAACTTGTCAAAAAATTCATCCATCCTAGGTAAAGGATACTTATTATAAAATATCACCTTGTTCAACTACTGATAGTCTATGTACATCATCATACTACCTTTTTTCTTCTTAATAAAAAGTACATGAGCACCCTATAGAGAAGTACTAGGACATCAAAACCCTTCCCAACAACTCTTATAATTGAAATTTCAGTTTTCTTAACTTTATAGGTCCCATCCTATGCGGGGAATGAAAATGGGGCGAGTGTTCGACTCTTAGTGTATAAAAAAAGTTGATGTCCTGCTCATACGGAATAATAGGAAGATCATTATAGAACACCTCTAGAAATACAGACACTACCAAAACAAAAGTAATAGGAGGAACAACTGTACTATTATCCTGAAGATGGGATAGAAACACCCAAAACCTCCTCTTAACTAGGGTTTGAGCATGAATAGTAGAAACAATTATCAAAGAAGCAGGCTTATAGACACCCTCCAACTCTATACTCTTAATCTTGGGAATAACTATGATAACAATCTTAGAATAACAATCAAGTATATCACGGTAAGGAGACAATAAACTCATCCCTAAAATAATTTCAAAATTTTCCATGTCTAAAATCACTAAGTCTACAAAAGTTTTATACCCTATAAACACTATAGGAAAATCCCAGTAAACCTGATCAACACACATAAACATCCCAACTAGTGATACATACATATGTGTATTAAGAATTTCACTAACCAAGTCGCAAACTAAAACAAAAATATTGGAACCCTTACAGGCTGCACCACACAGAGAGGGACCAGGTCCCTCAGAATCAATAACAAGCAACTAGAAAATAGAGAGCAAGAAATTTAAAGACAGTGTAGTCAGCAACTCTAACAAGGACTCTCTCCACTGATTAGCTCTAATCAGCAACAAGCTTAGGTAACTCTACCTAAAAAGAAAACACTACTCTTATAGGATAAGTAGTTCGATTACAAATCAGTACTCACTTAAGAATAATTTTCAATTTAAGCTCTCATAAATAACTAAGACCTTAAACATTGTTTAAATGGGGTTTTTGCTGCCTTTCTTTGCTCTTTCTAATTGTCAAAAACAACTTGATGAAAAAGTGTTTCTTTCCTTTTATAGTTGAGTAATGATTAGGGCTAAAAGATCATTGGACCAACTTTCCTAAACCCGCAAGTTTGTTACGTAAGATGACAAAACTTTGCAGACAATTCGTGTTAGCTATCTATATCTTGAACATCCAGGGACCTAGTCCCTTGTAGTTAGTTGTTCAACATCCAAAATACATATAGTAATTTCCCTCTTTTCGATGATGACAAACCAACCATTCAGTTTTGAGCATCAGTGCATATTCATCACATTTAATTAGTGTGATTACCACCTGAAGATGAATGTTCCCTTATCATTATCCTTCCTTCATTATGCAACATAAAGACCTAGTCCCTTGTTTTCATTTGTAGAAAAAACCTTTGATTTCATCCCCCTGTAAACATAACTCACTTCATCTATCGATTTAGCATATCACTTTTTTTCTTTCTCTTATCAGCATGCAATTCAAATATGCAACTCAAATTACTTGTTACTTCGTTCCTACTATATGAACTCAGTATTCCCCCTTTTAGAATTATTAAAAAGTGGGAACAGTAAACCAAGAGTAAATTAAGCACAAATTAGTTAACTCATAGCCATTAGGGCAACACTAACATTAAGAATAACTTTGCAATTTAAAGAGAACACATATAACACACAAAGCAAAGATTCATTCATAAGTAGGATAAGTATCATTATATTACATAAATTAAATATTCTTAGGAAAAATTCCATAAGAATCAAAAGGGATTAATATGTGAAGGATTGGAAAAGGATTTTGAAGTAGTAGGGTCTGGTTGTTGTTGAGATGTCCAATCTTACCTTTAAGGATAAGTACCTCATCAGTTAAGATTGACACCATCTTCTTCAGTTCAGCATTTTCAATTCTAAGCATTTCAATGTCATATGGGATTCTTTTAGGGAAATGCTAAATTGTCACCTGAAGCTTGATGATTTCTTCATCCTTAGTATCTAGGTTGAAATTTAGTTCCTCTATTTCCATGCTAAGATCCCTTTGATAAATACTACCCGGTTTGGCACATTTAGTTTTGAACAATATTTTCATATCAAGCATTTGGACCACAGATCCTTGGGTACTAGAATCACAAACAAAGCCATAATGATTAGGTACTTTGTTTAACCAAAATCCATATAGCATGCCATGTATTCCATTCTTACCAAGAACCACTTTGTGAATGTGTTCTATCATAAATGCAAGTAGATTAATGAACTCAAAACAACTAAGGCATTTCATCACATATAAGTCAGTGGCTGAGGTAATGTTTTCATTTTGTAACCTAGGTAGGATTACCTTGTTCACAAAGTTAAAAATCAATTGAAACTTACTCTTGCGTGAATTCCTATTCTCTGTAGCCACAAATTTCCCTTTGACCTTGCATTCAATTGCTAAGAATTGTATTGAATAAAGCTTCTTGGATATAGTTCTCACCCCATATTTAGGAACTTCAAAAATTCTTTCCAATGTTTTCTTAGTCAGCTTTATTTCTTTTCCTTGTACCTATGTGGTCAGACTCATCCCATGTTATGAGAAATCCAAAGTGAAATAGAATTCCCTGACTATCTCATTAAAAATAATGGGAATAGTTCCTTCCATGACATGCACCTAGCCTAATTTAACCAACACCACTAATTCCACCGCACTAGGTTCTGTTAGAATATTTGAATAAAAACTCTTTCAATTTAACACCTTTTGTTCCTTAAAGAACCTATTTCTAACTTCTTTGGATAAAACCTTACTTTTTTCCTCAACCTTTTTCTAGTATAATTGATCACAAATTCCCTTTCAGCTACTTTTCTTTTCTTGGGACCAGGTCCCTCAAGAGTCAGCTGCTTCTCAGCATAACTTACAGACCATTTTCTAGAGATTCTTAGTGTTTTACTGATATTATTTTTCTTATGATCAACTAGGATCTTTCTTGGGCTTTTTGACAACAAAATGAGGTTTCCAACTAACCAAGTTTTATCCACCACAATATCATTAGAATAGTTTTGAAGATTAAGGGAAGATTCTTTATTTACAAGTTGATTGATGAAGAAGTTAAGCTTTGGAAGAGTAGGAGAAGAAGGATGTTTTTTAGGATGGTTTAGGAAGTGTTTTTTCATAATGCTAAGCTCATAATCCTTTAAAGGACGTGAACATCAAAGAGTTGTAGAATTAAGAAGGTCTTTCTTTTTGAAGAGATATTTGGAATTTTAGATTTTCCCTTTTTGATACGAGAAGGCATCGGTGTAGCAAGATTTAAGGAATAATGAGCATAAGGAAGGGTTTTCTAAGGGGAACAAGATATGAACAATATCAAATTTTAGGCGACTCACCTTTCCTTTTAGAATAGGACAACTTTGTTTTGACCCAAGGAGAAGAAGGACACTGCTTTTTCTTAGTAGAACAGACAAAATTTTCACATACAAGATACTAACTTGAGAGATCGGAGCAGGTCACTCTCTATTTTGTATGAATCTTCAAATTTGTACTTGTCATATTTGTCTATCTCCAAAGTTGTTCCCATGGGTGTATACCTGCAAAGGTATGGTACTGAGTTATACCAATAAGTACTAATTTACCAAGGACACTTGCCTCCTGAACATAGCCAATTATGTGAGGAGACACTGATTCACTTGATTGTAGGTCAGGTTAGTCTGGTAAATCCCAACATCAGCTTGATAGATTCATTAAATAGAATGATATCACAACTTATTCTAGAAATAGGTTTGAGGACCAGGTCCTGGACTTTGCATTCTCCAAATGTCCAGAGTTCCTTTAGCATTGCTTTTAACTTGACAGTTTTTCACTTATCACATAAGACAACTTTACCTTGAATTGTTTTATGAAAGAGAATATAATAAGACCTTTCATTTATATCCTTAAGCAATAAGAAGAAGATTTTTTTAATTTAAAACCCTTTCTCCCTCCCGTACTGACAATAATTTGTTACACTTGGGAAACCATTTGAGTTTGAGTTCCCAGTAGGAGGATAAAGGTGTGATTAAATGTTTCTTTGTCCAACTAGGTAGTGTGAGCTTTCTTTTTTACCTTTTCATATACTTGAAATCTTTATAATATGTATTTTCATGCTGATTGTATTTAGTACTCTTCAATTTAGCCTTAAGCCAGTAGTAGCATTTTTCTTTCAAATGTCCATCTCTTCCATAGTAAGTGTACAGGAGTTCGTGCCCTTTTCTTTCAACATAATTAGCATCCTTTCCATTAGGCTCAATAGGGTGGAGTTCTACTTAATAGCCTAAATCTCTACCATCATTGATATCTTGACTGGTCAGATTAAAGAGGATCTATGAAGAAGCAGTCCATTTAAGAGATTGTTCAACTCTTCTCTCAAGTGAACCAGGTCCCTCTCTAACTCTTCATTCTTGTGTAGTGTTGGCATAGGATATTCTCAAGAATCCTTCAACCTTTCATCAAGATAAATTTGATACCAAAGAGTTTCTCTGTTTTCTTTATTATCTAAGTCACTTCCCTTCTTCTGATTACTCACCAGATTCAAATTTTAAGATTTCATCTTTGTGAACAACTCTTCAGTTTTAGAAAGTTAGAGAGTTAAAGCAATCAGCTCATGCTCTTGATTCTCTACTTTTTCTTCTAAGGTATTCTTCTTAGCAGTTAGTTCACATACATAGTCTGTCAACACACTTGCAAGACTTATTTTCCTAGCAGTGTAATTTTTTAGATTTTTCTTAATATTAGAGATAGTTACCTCATTTTTATCTTCATTTTCAATATCTACTATGAGGGAAAATAAGGAATCAAAGGTCACTTTCTCATGTTCCACTGCAAGCATGGAAACATCTGCAGACTTCTCAGCTTTATCTGATTCACTAGAGGCATCACCCCAACCAGCTAAGGCTATTTTAACTGCAAGATCAGCTGCAGCCTGTCTTCTTGATTTTACAGGGACCTGGTCCCTATTTCTTCCTTTGTTACTTTTAGTGTTATGATAATCCTAATAGTCCATTTTGTGAATTGGATAATCCTTAATAAAATATTTAGGACTTCGACATCTGTGACAAACTTCCAAAGTGGCTAATTTTCTGTTCCTATTTCCTTTTCTTTGAAACGTCCCACTTTTCCCTATATCTCAAACAATTCTCTTTGCCAAGTAGGTTTTTAGGTTCCAAATAAGTTCATCCATAGTGACGGTCTTCATATTTTTTGCCTCAATTATGGCATCCATTTTGCTTTCCCATGAGTTTGGAAGAACACTAAGAATTTTTCTTACTTTCTTGTACAAGGGAATCACATCACCTAAGTACTGAATCTCATTTATGATAGAAGTGAACCTTGTATGCATTTCTTGGATTGTTTCTCCTTCCTTTATGGTAAAAGTTTCATGCTAAGTAGTCAACATGTCTACTTTTGTATCCTTCACATCGGTGGTACCTTCATGGGAAGTACTCAACAATCCTAGATGTCTTTAGTATTTTCATAAGTCGAGATCCTTTTTTATTTATGAGGCCCTATTCCATAGACTAACAGTTTCGTGACCTTGTAGTTTTTCTTAATCTTCCTTCTATCTTCTTTAATGAATTCTCTCCTATTTTTGAAAACCATTTTCATAACATCTCCTTCTTTGACTTTTTTATAGAAACATGAGGTCCATTAAAGGTTATGTCCATCAGTTCACTATCTTCAGCCATTTGAAGTCTAACATACTTCTTTTCAACAACCCATTGTACTGTCCATTAAATCTAGGTTGTCTAGTGGTAGATTTCCCTTCTTTTAGGTTTGGCGGACAACCATGATAACCAAAATAATCTAGGTGTGAACCTTTTAGAGTGACCTCGCTCTGATACCAATTGTTGGAACACTTAGGGGCTAAACCACACAGTGAGGGTCCTGGTCCCTCAGAATCAATCACATGCAATCAAACAATACAGAGAAGGAAAAATAAAGACAGTGCAGGAAGAGTAAAACACAAGATTTTTATGTGGAAACCCAGGAAGGGAAGAACCATGGCTTTCCCTCACAAGCACAAAGGAAATCACTATAATCAACCTCCTGATTAAAGCTTAGATTTCATCCTACCTCTAGGATCCTTTCTCTTGTATCAACTCTACTACAAGCTCATCTTGATAACTCTACCAAGGACTCTCTTCACTGATTATCTCTAATCAACAAGAAGTTACGTAACTCTACCTAAGCACTCATAAAAAACACACAACTCTTATAGCATAAGTAGTTTAATTACAAATCAATACTCATTCAAGAACAATATTCAATTTAATCTCTCATAAATAGCTAAGATCATGAGCACTGTTGAAATGGGGTTTTTGCTACTTCTCTTTGCTCTTTGTAATTATAAAAAGCCACTTGATAAAGAGGCATCTCTTTCCTTTTATAGCTGAGTGATGATTAGGGTTGAAAGATGATTGGACCAACTATCCTAATTAGTAAAAAATAGCACCTATAAGTTTGTTACACAAGATGACAAAACTGTGCAGACAATAAGTGCCAGTTGTGTTGTATTTTGCATATCCAAGGACCTGTTCCTTTGCAATTGGCTTCTTATCTTCAAAATTACGTATAACAAGAGTTCATATACATATAAGAAATGGTAAACTCTAGATAAAATAAAACAAAACCCATGTAATAACAAATCTTCAAATTTTCACATCTTTTCTCTTTTTTTCAGCTCCAAAACATGGTTTCCTTCAAAACACATCACAAAACACATCATATCTAGCAACAAACCCTAAGTAACTTTCATATTTTCATCATTTTAAGCATCAAAAGTGCTATGAAACCATAGAACATCAACACCCTAAACATAGAACATTTGCATGTCCTTGGGCAAAACAAACACAATAAATAAAACAACAATGATTAACTAGGAGAACCTAAGCTATCTACGACAGTCAATCATTAAATTTAAGCTAAAAAATATTACCCCTTTCCAATTTTTACACTTAAAACCAACTATGTGTATCAATGAAGCAAAATAATATGACAAAAAAGAATCAATAGACGACATTACATTAGCAATAAATAACCATGCCTATGTACGGGTTACATTACCCAAAAAAGTAAGCTATTAGAAACACAACCCATGCATAAAATAAGTCCCATTTTTAATGCATGTCAATGCAAGGATGATCAAGAGACACTCACACTCACAAAGAAGTTCCAATCAATGTGCATCAAATACCATAGGCTTGACCTTATTTTCTTTACCTTAGCTTTCAGACAATCAGTTTAGGATCACTATAGGAATTTATTCGGCTTGTAATGTAAGATAGAGGGATGGTATGGTACATATGGACATTTTTAATGACTAAGCCTCCTTGGCACTACACTTACTTTGGGGTCCACTTAACAACCAATTCTCTTTTGTTCCACCCTTATTTCTCCCTTTTTATTCTTTTATTGCACATTCAAGTTGGGTGTGGTTTCTTTTATTCTTTTGTTTTTCTTTTCTTTTTCTTTTTCTTTTGCTTTTTCTACCACCTCCAACCCTACTTTCTTTTCTCTTATTCACCCTTCTTCATACCCATGTCACATTACACACCCCTGTGATAGCAACCCTCAACTTAGGTGATTTGCTTGAGTTGATGTACACAATGTCCAAGGAGGACCAGGGCCACAATAGGTTAATTGTAACACAAATTGGAAGGTGAAAGGTGAAACAAGAGAATAGGCTATATAGGCTCAAAATAGGGATCAAGGGATACTTATTCACATTTGAAAGGTTGTTTAGGCTAAAAGTGTACTTATTTCAAAAATGGCCTATGATCCTTCCCTAAACAACTATCCTACAACCTAGGCAAGAATAATCGGGTAAGTTCTGGATTCAATACACAAAAGAAGAAAATTAGTATCTCACACACACATAGCATAGGGTTGCATCACAAACTACTACCTATCCAGTACATGTAATCTTAGCTATGATTATTATGTCCCTAATTGTAATGCCATAACGAGATTCACAATGGTAACACATATATACACATCACATAGTTCAAAACAAGTTTTTGGAGGGGTATCTTTTTTTGCAAAAATCAAAACAAAGTATATCAATTGCCTTAGATACTCAAAAATCTCCTAATTACACAAAAACACAACATAATATGAAGAAAACAAAATACGACACAATATTACCCTAGACATGTAGGTTCTACAACCATAACATGGCTGATAGGAAAAGAAGCATGACAATAAAAACCTGTGGCAGCTATGATATACCCCTCCCCTAACTAAAAGACCATGCATTATCCCCAATACATGTAAATAATATAAAGCAAGGGAATAATGGCATTCTTGTGATGCACTAGGCACCCGTGTCATGCTAGTCTAACTGAAGGGGTACCTTAATTTATGGAAGAGGTGGTGGTGGATGTGTACTACTAGAGAATGCACCCGCAACTATCTCAGCACGCCTCTGCCTATCAATTGTGTAGACTCCATCAAATCAAGTGTGGCCCTTTTCAGGGACTGATCATATAGCAAGTCAAGATCCTATAGATACTCATCTAGGACACTCTTCATCCCAACTCCAGGGATCGACTCATTCTCAATATACAAATCCAAATGCCTAGGTCAGGAAGGTGTCATCAACTGGTAAAATAATCAGATATTAGGAAGAATGGTTAGAATATGACTCTTAGCAAGAAAGTGTACCTTGGTATGTAATATAGACACCTTCTCCCTAATCCTAACTAGATCAGGTGCCTCAATATTAGTAAACCATGCTTGTACTTTATAACACCCAAGATACACCTTTAATTTGAAAATTATGCAGTCGCTGTCAAATATAGTAACCCAACAAAGGTTAGGGTGAATCCCAAGGGAATACTTGGAACTATAGCACTTATTTACTGTAATTAACAGGTAAAACAGGAAAATTAAATAGGGGAATTATAGTGACAGTTCAAAAACGTAAGGAATATCAATTGTGGTTGTAATCAGACATATATGAAAACTAGTATTATGTTCCCCGTAGGTTGTCAACTTAGTAGGCTTAACCAACCTAATACCTTGCATACAAAATCTAATAAGTTATGTGCCATCAACTGTCTTGTGGATTCGTTGATGGATTTTACCTTTTCCTTTCGAGACTCAAGATGTGACATTACTAACCCTTATCCTAGATACATGTTAACTATTACCTTTTGAGTGTCATATTATTAGATGATAGATAACCATATTACATAGATAATACCCATTAGCGTGGATTGATAATTAAACTTCAAATTACTATTGTGATTATATTTACCTAGTCACTACTCCTCTTTTGGAGTAAGTAGTAATAACTTAGGCGGGATCCTAACATTTACAACCACTAAACTTCATCAATCTGCCAGGGCTTCCACAACCCTAGCTAATGGTTTTAGCCGCTCATTCTTTTGAAACTATCAACAATATTCATGATTGAATCCATTAAATCAAATCACAATAATTAATCAGTAAAAACCCAAAACATCAACTAAATTTAAAACAAAAATCAATACAAAGAAATTCCAACACAAAAGTTGGATCTCAGAATTAGAATATATGTTTTGAGTATATGGAGTTCTTCCACTACTAAAAAACACAAAAAGGGTGTTTATTCATCCCTATGTACTACATCCAGTCCGCATGTGGACCAAGGTAAGTGCCAGAAAACTTTTCCAGCTCCTGCAACTCTCTAGATCTTTAACTCTGACACATACTTTTGCCACATACAAACCATATGTGCTACATACAAACTACACGTGTCCTTAGTAAGTGACAGAGTTTTCAAATTCCTGCAATTAAGCCTCTTGACTTCAAGTTTTGGTACATACTTTGTTCATATATTCCTAGTAAGTGGCACATGTGCCTAAAAATATCCAAGTAGCCAAAAACTGTATTTTTCATCTTTTTTTTTCCAATTAGTATCCAAAACCTAATTTCCTGTAAAACATACCCAAAATACATCATATCTAACAAAATAACCTAAGAAACTTTCATATTTTCTTAATTTTAAGCATAGAAAATGTTATGTTTCTATAGCATCTCAACATGCTCAACTTAGAACATTCGAATATCCTTAGGAAACAAAACAAAATCAAGAAAAAGCACGATGCTTAACTAGGAGAATATTAGACATCCAAGGCATTCAACCATCATCTAAGTTCAAATTCATTATCCCCTCCTAATCACAAGTGAAAACCAAATATCTGTATACTTGAAGAATAAGAGTATGACACAAAGGAATCAAGTTATGGAAATTACTTTAGCAACAAACAATCGTGCACATACACAGGTTACACTTACCCAACAAGTATGTAACTAGAAATAAAACCCATGTGCCCTTTCATCAAAAGAAGTCCCCCTCACTCATATATGAAATCAAGCATGTTAATGCTGGGACGATCAAGACACACTCATACTCAAAAAGAAGTTCCAATCAATGCTTGTCAAATATCATATGCTTGCCCTTATTTTCTATACCTAAGTTTTCAGATAGTCAAGTTAGGATCACTATAAGACTTTTCTCAGATTGTAATGTAGCCTTGGGAGCTGGTATAGAGCATATGGATATCAAGTGACTATGCCTCCGTAGGATTACACTAACTTTGGGGTCCACTTATCAACCAATTTTTTTCTTTTTATTTTTGCAATTATTTCTCCATTTTTATTTTAAACCACATTCAGGTTAGGCGCGGTTTTCATTGTTCTTTCTTTTTCAACTTTTTTTTTGCTACCACTCCTAGCCCTAATTTATTTTTATTTTATTTTCCCTTCATCATACTCACTATACATTACGCACCCCTATGATAGCCACCCTCAACTTAGGAGATTTTTTAGATTTGAGGTGCACAATGTCCAATAAGGACCAGGGCCAAGATAGGTTTATTTTAACACAAATAGGAAGGTAAAAGGTGAAATAAAGAAATAGTCTATAAGGCTCAAAAATAAGGATCAAGGGATATAATTAACACATGAAAGGTCATTTAGGCTTAAAACCCATGGTGGCTATGGTTTGCCCACCCCTAAGTAAAAGATTGCGCATTTTCCCCAATGCACAAAACAAAGTAAAAAAGGGGAAGTAAGAATATTCCTGGGATGTACTAAGCATTCCTATCATCATATGGGGAATATCCACTAGCAAAGGCGGCAATGGCAGTGGTGCACTGCTAGAGGATGCACCCGCTACTACCTCAGTACGCCTCTGCCTATAAATAAAACCACTCTCCCTTGAATCATGTTTAGCCATTTTTAGGCTTGCTTAAATGGTAAATATGAATCCTAAAGCTCCCTTTTATGGCCTCTCTTGGTCCTACCTATGGGGACCTTCTTTTCATCTTCCACAAACCAATCAAAGCATATAGGACCACGTGGAGGTGACGTCTGAATAAATGAGGGAATGACCAAAGCAATGGGTGTCATACAGATCTTTGTGAGAAAGTGTACCTCTACTCTCAAATTGTCCATCTCTTCTCTAATGCCTCCTAGATCTGACGCCTCAATCTTTGTGAACCTATCTACCATATAGCTCTTACAAATATCAATATATGCATGTATATCAGCTCATAGTTGTGACATAGCCGATGTGTGTGCATACTCCTACCTAGCCTCTGTTATCTCTAGTTTATTCTAGACCCATGGTCAGATCTGAACATAAAAGTCACCACCTCTATATCTAATTCTCTAACTATCTGGTGGTGGCGCTCTAGCTGTCCGTTAAGCTCTGCAAGAATGAATAAGAAACTATAACCATATTTGATGCAGTAACTGAAGTGGATAGGTGAGTTATCCCTAAAGATACACCAATTGGATCTGAGGTAGAAAATAAGGCTAATATGGATATCGCCAATGTCCCCTCACCTGTGTACTAGCCTCAGGGGCCTCTCTTTTATCCCCTATCTCAAAATCTAAACCTACTCTCACGTTATCTTTTCGTACATAACTAGGATATATGTTAATTGAAGGGCCCTCAGTCTGAGCCTGAGGTACAGAGGCAGGCTCACGAGGTCTTAGGGAAGGACCGAGCATATTGGGTCCTTCATCATCTTCATTTGTGTTGTGGCTATAATCTATACTCTCTCATCAACTCTCAATATCTCTAGTAAATTGGCATCAACACATAATATCTAAATAATATAAGGGAATGGCTAAGTCATCGGCTTCCCAAAGGCTCTCTCATGAATCTCACGCTAAATGATAGTTATAAAGTTAATGTCATACCCAGGTATCATACTAACAATTAGAGAGGCTCCTTACAAAGTCAATACATTTTATGAAGTAGTTGAACACATCCTATATCTGTTAAGCAACCACCAAAACTTATTAAAAGATATTAGCGTTGCCATCTTTATCATACCTTCCCCCTTAATCCAAGAGGTATCGTCACCCAATGGTGAAATGTAATCATCGATCCACCTTGCCATCTCAACTCTCTTATGTATAGGCTTAATATCTCTCATAATATATCTATCATATAAAACTCTAAATCTATAGTTACACTCTGCTATTGATGCTGGAGAAATATAGTCTGGACCAAAGAGAACTCAGTGGATAGCTGCCGCTGAAATATCAACCATGACCCCTCTAACTAGTATTTTCTAAAGCTGGAGCTACTCTACATACCTTAGAATATCCCTTCTGAGCATAGTCAAAGCTATTGTGGTAGAATATGACACATAGAATTCGGATACCAACGGTAGGCTGTACTAACCGGGTGGTTTAGTCATCCACTCCAACTAATAACAATCAAAACCACCCTGCAACTATGGTGCTCTGCTCAAGCCAGATAGCTCAATTCCACGCTCTTCATAAATAACCTTCTCTGGTTATCCAATCTCCATAAATTATCTATCTCTATCAAATATCATCTAAAGTCCCTCCGTACACCATCTCAGGTTTACCTCTTAAAGAGGTTCCTCCAAGACATGTGTAAGGGCGGAGCTTTGACCCTGCTATGTTGGTGCCTCTGTACCTGGAACTATCATATCATGGGAAGACTACCATGTACCCTACTCCAACTAGGTACACTTGATGGTTGTTCATGAACTGGATCCTCAGACTTATCCTAGGACCCCTCCTTAGACTAGGGTTCTTGAGCATAAAACTATGGAATTGGTTGTGATTCTGACTCATCCCAAGCATTATCATCATCACCCGATAGAGGAGAGGGTGGGGGTGATCTCTAGGTTGACTTTATTCTTATTTGGGCTAGAGTTGCCTAGACAGCCTGAGTGGCCTCAGTTTGAGACCTAGCTTGGGTAAAGGTTGTCCTTCTATTCCAATGTGAATTATCTGGTAGATGCTCACCTATAGTACCCAAAATAATAGTCTCAGACATATCTGGCCTCAGTTACTCGATGTGTTGCTTCAGCTGCAGCTGATCTAAGCTGTGTAATAGGGTATCCTCTATTGAACCACTAGGCTCAAGGAACTTTTCCTGTCTTCTTGATTGAAGAAACTTTCGTCTTTGAATATTCAGGAGCCATGTGTACCATAAAAAACAAATGTTAGTTTTGAATAAAGAATGATGGACTACAAAATTCAAAGAAAAAATTCAAAATGTGATAGCTCCAAATTTTCCTTCAAAGAATAAGGGACTGCAAAATTCAAAGAAAAAATTCAAAATATGGTAGCACCAAATTCTCCTTCACTTTTCACATCCCTATACTTGAATCCAATCCTAACGAGTATAATGTTCATACATACATGCATCAAGAATTAAGTTTGTCAAGACCAACTAACTTGCCAAACTTTTAGTACTGCTCTACTTCTTCAAGTACCACTTTAGGTTAGGGCATAATTTTAGGGTTTAGTCCAATAACCACGCCTTACATTAAGCTTTTAGGATAGTTCAAGGCTCTTAACTAAAAACTTTGTTGGCCACAGTACATATTGCATGAAAATAACATACCAACTACTTGATTTTAATTTTAACATAGTGTACTATGAGTAGGAGACAAGAACATTACTTTTTTATGTAAAACGAAAGTGTACTACAAAGTAAACTCGAAGTTGGAACACATGAATAGAAATTTTAAACAAGTTGGTACCATGAACAAGTGCCAATTTGACATTTTTCTAAGTGTGGGAAAAGAATATACTTTGAGAGGTAAATTTACATTTTAAGAGAGAAGATGAATTCGGAGGAATTGTTATATTAAAATAAGTGAAATAGAGAATAAAATAGAAAGAGGGTAGGTTTAGATTCTATTTAAGCATTGGTGGGCCTAAAAGTTTGAACAAAATTTGGAACCAAAAGGGACCCACTTACGACACCCACATATGGGTCATATGTAGTACATACGGTCCGCATGTTGGGACCGTATGTGTGCCTTTCTTTTTGGCCAATTTCCCTGCATTTTGGAATTTTTATTTTTCCATTTTGCCTTACTACATTTGGATCTATAACTAAGATTTATGACCTTGTAAGTGATTTCATCGGTAAAAGTCCAGAAATATCCCCATTACCATCCACAAAGTTTTATTTTTTTAATTATTGCACAACTTTACCTTGCCCGAGTGGGACTTATGACATTGTGGATTGGTCACACAATCCCCGTACCTGTAAGATTTAGATGTAGCAACCTTACTGCATTCCAGGTCAGTCTAAAAAATATAAGCCTAAAAAATCAAAAAAAAAAGTGAACACTAAAATAATGGGTTGCCTCCCACCCAGTGTTTGATTTAACGTCGTAGCACAACGTGGCCATGTTGGTTATTCAGACTTCACCAGCAAGATCAAGGGTTGCCTCCCATGCAGTGCTTGATTTAACATTGTTAAACGATGTAGGTATTTTGACTACTCAAAATTCATTAACATACCCCAAAGAGTAACATCCTGGGTCATTAACAGAATCAATCCCCGACACTACTCTCATGTTGGTCGGCTGCTTCATTATTCTTCGAACATTGAATGTTACTTCTTCCTTGTTAACTCTAAACTTGAGTTCCTCCTTCCCTATGTCAACCATTACTCTGCCTGTGTCTATAAATGGTCTTTCCAGAATTATGGGTATCTTAAAATCAACCTCACAATCCAAAATCACAAAGTCATCTGGTAAAATGAGGTGATTTACTTTTACAATCACATTAGAAGAAATACAATTTGGCTTCTTAATAGTGCGATCGACCACCAACAGCCGCATAGTAGCCATCTCAAGGGGGCTCAAACCCAATTGATTGAATACGGACAACAATATCAAATTTATATTGGCCCCTAAGTCACAAAGAGCTCTGGCAAATCGGGAGGTTCCAATTGTACATGAAATCACAAATGCATCGAGATAACCTTTTTTTGAGCCAGAGATTTAGAAGTAACAACACTACAATGCTACAGTTGAGCTACATTCTTAAAATTTGCATTCTACTTCTTGGTCACTAAATCTTTCTTAAATTGGCATACCCAGGAATCTCCTTCAATACTTCAAGAAGAGGGATGTTCAAGCTCAAGACTTTCAATATTTTAATAAACTTCTTAAGCTTACCTTCCTTTTTCCTCAATTTTAGCCATTGAGGAAAAAGTGAGGGTGGTTATGGGATCGACTTTATTACTGGCTCATTTACCACACCCGTACCTTTATCCCTATGAGCTTTACCTTTACCTCTCGTTGCCTTTTTTTCCTCTACTACATGTCTCATCAGTAAGAGTCTTTTCATCTCTAGGCACTTCCGCAGTAGATAAAGGCAGATCCATTATAGTTACATCACTATATGTGGTAATAGAAAGAACATGACTATCATTTTTTGGATTTTGAATAGTGTTATAGTCATGACCTGATTTATGAGTCATGATGGCACCTACTAAAACCCACCATTAGGTAAGTCAACACCGTAACCTCGAGCAAAGAAAATAGGTTACTTTGGTAGAAATGCCTGACAAGGGCCATAATAGATGAACACAATAATAAAAAATAATGTTCCACAAAAAACAATCAACTAAGGATACCAATCCCACATCCTGGTAATATTAGTACAAGAGCATCTAAGTATGACAATAGAAATTACATCCCATATTTTAAATTGCCTATACAATCATCTTGAATACAAAAGACTGAATCAAGATAGAAGGGAAATGGGTGACTCAAAACTCCAAGAGCTCACCCTATATTAGAGTGATCAACACTACATGATCTCAACTCAACAGTGACAACTAGTAATCAGGTCTACAAGAAAAAGGGTAAAAAGTGTAGTGTGAGTACAAAAAATACCTGGGTACTTAGTAGGCATCATCGACCAACTAAGCTAATTTATGATATAATGATGATATAAAGCAAGATAATATCTCTAAGTCAAGGTACAAAATTGAACCTGAATCATTTTCATCATTGTTGTACAAAATAACTAATAAACTAGAATAATAATACAATATCTCATATCATTACATACCAATACCATCATATAACATGAGTACTCGATCCAAAAACGTTAAGCAACACTATTACAATTACAACCACATAAATACCAAGTTGCAACGCACATACACCCATTATAACATAGAGTAAAGGAACCTACCAGGCATCCCATACCACAGGGGAATACACCTAAAAAAACATAAATTAAAAAACTTATCACCGCATCCCAAACCACCAGATTATGTATCAATAGATCAAATCATCAACATACCAAGATATATAACCAACTCATATTAATCCATGGTTTCCACATTACCCATCCACCGTCATTTGATGAGATCTATAATTATCATCAACTATAATAAATGAAATAACATATACCATGGTAATCATAACCATAGTCATAACAGGTCCTTAAGATAAACCTCATTCACAAGTCAGCACTAACTACCATTCATTAAATAGCCAATATACATACCTAGTCAAGATACATTACTAATCCATACACGCTGCTATATATAGTCTTAATAATAAGCAGCTAAACTGCAAGGGACTAGGTTCCTATATGTGTAATGTACTATATAGCTAGCACACGGTATCTGCATAATTTTGTCCTCTTATGTAATAAACATACAAGGGCTATTTTGTATTAACTTAGATAGCTGGTCCAATGATATTCTATCCCTAATCATCACTAAACTATAAAAGGAAAGAGATGCCTCTTCAATAATTGGTTTTTTGAAATTCTAGAGAGTGAAGTGTGGAAAAACCCAGTTCAAAAATTGCTCAAGTTCCTAGCTGATTATATGAGCTTAAATTAAAATTGTTCTTGAGTGTTGATTTATAAAAGAACTACTCATGTTATAAGAGTAGTGTTTTCTTTTGAGAAACTTGCTTAGGTGGAGTTATCTAAGCTTGTTGCTGATTAGAAGTAATCAATTCAGAGTGTCCTTGGTAGAGTTACCAAAATGAGCTTGTAGTATAGTTACTACTAGCGAAAGGATCCTAGAGGAAGGCTAAAATCAAACTATAATTAGCAAGTTGATTATAGTGGATTTGGAGGGCATTATGAGAGAAAGTCATGGTTTTTCCCATTCTGTGTTTCCATGTAACTTTCTATATTACCTTGAATTTCTCAACATTTCATAATTACACTACAGTTTTATTTCTTGTAATTGATCCTAAGGGACCTGGTCCTTCACTATGTGGTGTAAACCCTAAGGGTTCAACAATTGGTATCAGAGTGGGCTACTCTAAAAAGTTCATATCTAGAGTGTTTAGTCATTATGGTTTCTATGACAGAAGTAGGGGAGAAAAGAAAAGAAATAAGAGGGAAAAGATTATTGACCCTAAAGGCTCTAGAATCTAACCTAGGTAAAGAAGACATCAAATTTGCACATCTAGAAACAAAGATTATTAGAGCTATAAAATGGTTCGTCAACTTAGCAAAAAAAATGATCAAAATCTAGAAAAAACAAGAAGGAAAGATACAATTAGTAGTATAAGAAAGAAGGTGTTAGCTACATATGAAGTCTCTTCTAATTAACCTGAGAAAGACAAGGATAATAGAGATGGTCTCATATTGAAACATGGTGAGAAGAGGATAATCTCAGGTTCCTGTGGCTCTCTAATGGCCAGTACTGAATAAAAGAAAGAAAATATGATAGAAAAAAGGGATGACAACCAAAATCGATTTATGGATTATAGCTTTTTGAGACACATGACTGGGAGTCTTAACTGTTTTTCACTATCAATAAACTTCAAGGGGGAGGCGTATCCTTTGGAAATGGGAAAAAGGGGTACATCTAAGGTGTTGGAAATATTGGCAAATCACCTCATCATGTAATAGAAGATGTGTATTATGTGACTGGGCTAAAATACAGTTTTCTAAGTGTTTCGCAAATCTATGACTAGGGAAATGAGGTAAAATTCTCGTCCGTTGGATGCACTATATCAAGCATGAAATCTTGAAAGATTATTCTTAAGGCCAAAAGAATTAAGTACATATATATAGCTGATCTATAGTCTGTGGCTGATGGGGAATTAACGTGTTTAAGAGCACAAAGTGAAGATGCAAATTTGTGTCATAGAAGATTAGGGTATTTGCGTTCCTCATTGTTAAACAAGATGATCTCAAGGGACCTAGTTAGTGGTCTTCCAAAGAAGAAATTTCAAACCAATAAAGTCTGTGATGCTTGTGCTATAGGAAAATAGACCAGATCTTCTTTCAAACTGATGAACAAGTACGTACTTCCAAACCCCTTGAAATACTTTACATAGATTTATGCAAACCCATCAAAGTCTAAAGTAGAGAAGGGAAGAAATATGTGTTGGTCATTGTAGATGACTATTCCAAGTTCACTTGGACAATGTTTATATGAACCAAGGATGAAACATATGGAGTTATTGTGGCTTTTTCCAAGAAAATTCAAGTGAAGCTAAATTACAAAATTGCTGAATTTTGGTATGATCATGGGACTGATTTTGAGAATTCTCATGTTGAATTCTGTACAGAGCATAGAATAAGTAAAATATTTTTAGCTCTAAGAACTTCTCAACTAAATGTAGTTCTTGAAAGGAAAGATAGAACTCTTATAGATATTGCAAGGACTATGCTAATTGATAGGGGTCTTCCAAAGAATTGTTGGGCTAAAGCAACAAATACTACTTGTTATGTGACTTACAGGTGTTTAATTAGATCGCTTCTAAATAAAACTCCATATGATCTAGTATTCAATAGAAAACCTACAATAGACTATTTCAAACCTTTTAGATGCAAGTGTTTCGTGCTAAATAATTAGAAGAGAGAATTGGGAAAATTTCATTCCAAGAGTGATGAAGCTGTGTTTGTAGGCTACTCCTCAACTAGCAAGCCCTATGGGGTGTTAAACAAAAGAACTCTGTGTGTTGAACAAAGTATTTATGCAATCTTTAATGAGTCATGAAGACAAATAAACACTGGAGATGGTGAAAGATTAGAAGATAAAGAACTCATTCCTATTCAAAAGGATGTTATTATTGAAGAAGATGATCAAGTGATCAATAATGCAGATGAGAGTGATGACGAGGATGATAATCTAGGATCTCAGCCACAAATTCTATCTCCACTAGAAAAACAACTAGGAGAAACCAGTCAGAATTCATAGGGACCTAGTCCCAGTGGTATAATTCTTAAAAGGTAAAGTCGGAGACACAAGTCCTTTTATCCCTTGAGAACCTGACTACACCCTTGCAAACAGGAATCTAAACAAGAGCTGAACCCAACAATACTGTGGCATTTTTAGCCTTTCCATCCTAAATTGAGCCTAAGAATATTAAAAAGGTACTAAAAGATTCTAACTAGATTAATCTAATGCAAGAAGAATTGAATCAATTTGAAAGAAGCAAAGTCTGGCATCTGGTCCCCAGGCCTATTAAAAGAACAATTATTAGGACTAAATGGGTGTACCAAAATAAGAAAGATGAAGATGGAACTATCAACTGAAACTAGGCAAGGTTGGTTGTTCAAGGCTATAACCAAGAGAATAGAATTGACTATGATGAAAAATTTGCCCCTGTAGCAAAAATAGAAGCAATCAGAATTTTTGTTGCATTTGCTACATATATGGGATTTAAATTAATGGATGTAAAAAGTGCCTTACAAAATAGAAATCTAAAAGAAGAAGTATATGTCAACTAGCCATCACGTTTTTAAGATGTTGATTTTCCTCATTATGTACTAAAATTGGACAAAGCTCTTTATGGGTTAAAGTAAGCACCAAGGGCTTGGTATGAGAAACTCTTAAAGATTCTCCTGGAAAATAGCTTCAAAAGAGAGAAAATAGACAATACACTATTCCTAAAGACCAGGGGTAACAATCTATTGATTGTTTAGATGTATGTTGATGACATAATCATTGGAGCTACTTCTGAATCCTTGGGTAAAAAATTCATAAACTGATAGAAAGTGAATTTAAGATGAGCATGATGGGTGAATTGAGCTTCTTTCTAGGTCTCCAGATTAAACAATCTTCTCAAGAGACAATGATTTACTAGGAAAAGTATATCAAAGAGCTACTAAAGAAGTATAACATGTGAAATACCAAGCCAATTCAAACCCCAATTGGAACTAGCTCAAAAATCGATAATGATGAGTTAGGTTCTTCAGTGAATAAAACAATATATATAGGGACTATTGGATCCTTGATATATCTCATTGCAAGCAGGTCTGGCATTTTTTTCAGTGTATGAATGTGTGCTAGATTTTAAGCATGCCCAAAAGAGTCTTATCTGAAAGCTATAAAAAGAATACTTAGGTATCTGAAGGGTACAGAGGACCTGGTCCTATGCTATCCATTAGGAGATAGTTTTGACTTAGTAGGATATGTTGATATTGACTATGCTAGATATTTAGTAGATAGAAAAAGCACCTCAGGAATGCCATATTTTTTGGGCTCATCCTTAATTTCCTGGGGTTCGCAGAAGCAAAATTCAGTTACTTTATCTACTATTGAGGCTAAAATTTTGCAGCATCCTATTATTGTGCACAATTGCTATAGATCAAGAGATAATTAAAAGACTTTGGTATTATCTCAAATACTATCCCTCTAATGTCTTTCAACACAACTGCTCTTAACATAGCTAAGAATCTGGTGCAATATAAGAGGACTAAGCATATTGATGCGAGGCATCACTTCCTAAGAAAATGTTGAGAAATAAGCAATCAACAAGAAGTTCTACAAGACTCAGTTTCAGAGAGCAGTTATCTTTACTAAAGCTCTACACAGGGAAAAATTTATTAAGGACAGACTGAGATTAGGCATGATCAAAATGACCTGATCTACCATGTGAACTAGTAGTTCTCCATAAAATTGACTGTGATCAGGAGGCAGGTATCCTTGGTAAAATATGTAGTTGTTAGTCTAACTCAACATCATAACTTATACATATATGGGAATAGATTTGGAAGAAATTAGGTAATATATGCACAAATGTGAGAAGCCACTCAAGGAAGGAGAGAGACCTGGTCCCATCTCTCAGGTTAGTATAGGGTGTGATGCAAAGTGTCTACCTAGTTTACATATAGGATATTGGTCCTATGAAAGATCTTATCAAGGTCTCAAATTCTATTGGTATACCTAAGAAAATAGACATATTCACTTCAAATATGGAAAGGATTTCATAGTGTAATGATCCTCAAATTCATTTTTTGTATTTCCATCATTTAGAACTTATTGTAGCTTCCCCAAATTATTTATGACTAGCTCAAGCTGACAGTTCAGTTAATGGGCAGTTTACTTGGTTTTAAGAGCCAATTCCCTATTTTGAAGTCATCAATAAAAACTTTAGCTTAAAAAACCTTTGTTCCAATTCTAATAGTTCCATCACCTCTAGAATGTCAGTTTTACATTCGGGGACGTTTGGTTAGGGTCCCAATTCTTTCTGACTCATTTTGGGCTATTGGTTAGAATAAAATAAAAATGACCGATGGGTATGAGGGCCACCTTCCATCAAAATTACTTTGAATGGAAGTTTTGAATGTGCTATTGAGTCTAGAATGCCAAATTTTATAAGGTAGTATAGTTCTTTTTCATTTATGAGATTTTGAATAAATCTTGAGGGGCTAGTGGAAACTTGGAAATCCTTCTAAGTTTTAGCTGGTGCACTTAACTGGTTCATTCTTTAAAATGACTAGTTGGTCATTTAGTGGCCCTAGCTTGCCCAGGAAGCCGCTTTAGTGGTAGTCAAACTGCTAAAGCAGATTCTACTTTAGTGGTATGTCAAGCGAACCTGGTACCACTTTAGCGGTACTTGGCCTCTTTAGCGATGACCTCTTAAGTGGTCAAGTGGCCGCTTAACGGCGTCTAGGAGGCTATTAAATGCTTCATTAGCCTAATTTTCTATTTTTTCCACACAAGTCTAGAAATTTAAAACCATAGAGAGTGTATGAAATTAAGAGAAACATTATTAGGAGATTTTAGGGTGTTTATGAGCTTGAATTACTCATTTCCTTAGTGAAATCTTGGTACGTTTCCATTAAATTCATGGTTAATTCCTCAATTTGTTTCTAAAGTCCTTATATTATTTTCAGGTTGAATTTAGCATCATTTTAGCTCTAAATTTAACCATTCTTGAGGGTAAATATTCTTTAAGCATAAACAGATGTGTTGATAGTTTCTAAAGAGCAATTTTGTAAGCCAGCCCCATATGAGATTTTTATGTGATTTTAGACTTGATGCATAAAAATGCAATATCATATCGTTGTTCTCATATTGATGTACAGATTATCATTTGACAATATGGCATCATGCGAAAGATTTTCGTAAGAGGAACATGTTGATTAAGTGGAATTCACTGGCCTTCCTTTGGCGTCGAGGTAAGCTAGGTTTACCCTTCTCATAGACTGGGCTAATTGTTGTATGATTATGGTAATGTGTTAGAAATAGGTTGGAAATTAGGGCTTGGATTTACATTTATCATAAGTTAGATAATCTATCTGATTATAAGTCGTAATTAAGCCTAATTGACCAAACTACTTGTTCTTTAGGTTGAATTTCTATCTTAGGAGTTAAATGAGGCTTAGTTAATATCTACTAGTGAAATCTGATACCTTAGAATGTTCGGGGTAAAATTTTCCTTAGAATGGATTGTGGGGATTAGAATAGGGCCCCTCCAGCCCACCTAAGTTCAAGATACTATTAGCTTCTAGTAAACTTAATAGACGTGTTACATAAACTATTATAATCTAGAACTCGACAAGGTTTAATACATGATGTTTTATCCTAGATTGATACTTAGGAGATGGTATTAATTTTGACTTGAGTCTAACAATTTATGTTCTTAAGACTGGTTCAATTTTGACACTATTTATGATATGAGTTCCAGTTCAAATTCAGTAAATCATGATATAAGTTTTGGTTCAAGTTTGACATTGAGAGGTTATTTATGATGGTTATGGAACCCATCGAGTTATGTTTGTGGTATGGATGGTGATCGATAATTATTATTTAGATATATGGCTAATTATTATAATTCCAGTTATTACTTCAATATAATTTCACCGTTAGGGCTTATGGGGGCCCGTGTTGGATTATTTACTTTATTGCACTTACTAGCTTATGGGAGCCAGTATGTAGCGATAGTTATATTTTTATTTATAATTATTATTTTGGTTATTCATTTTTATTATTTTGAGAATTATTTTAGGTTTGCTATCCAATCATGACTTAGCTTATTTATCTCATATTTTATTATATATATATATATATATATTATAATTTAGCTTAGTCGAGTAATGATGCCTACTGAGTATATATGAATTTGGTACTAATACTACACTTTTGTACCTTATTGGTGTAGATCTAAATACTAGTTACTGCCGTTGATGCCGAGATTTCTGTTGGTCAGACTTTAGATATAGGGTGAGCTCTCGAAGCGACAGTTAACCTTTTCTCCTTCTTTTATTTTTGCTAATCTTTCTATTTATCTGAATATTGTGTAATGACTGGATAATACTTGTATTCTTTTAGATTAGAGGCTTTTGTATCGACACTACTAAGACGTGAGATGTTATTACTTCTCCTATTTCTCATCTATTATATGATTAATCCATGATTTATTGCTCATAAGTCTTTTACTTACATATTTCCTGTATTTATGCCATTTTCCACCTAATTAGCCCATTGCTTAAAGCTCTAATCTATGGTTTGGATTACCTATTAGCGAGATAAAGTAGGTGTCATCATGATTCGTGTAATGACTTAGTTTTTGGTAATTTGTGTGAAATATTTATTTTTGTATAAAATGACCATTTTACCCCTCCTCATGATTTCATTATGGTATTTCTGGTGTGTGAAGATGTTTGGCATAGTTTCCCATGCATTTAAGTGTGATTTATGTAGGATAGTGATTTTTGGTAGTCTTAAAGGCTTATTAGTTGACTTTAGTCAACATCTTTTGGTTTATGCATAGAGTCAAAGTGGACTGCGATAGCAGATTTGGAACATCAATTTTAGGTTGCTATCATGGTTGGTGTGGTTTTAATCCTTTTATATGTATCGTTTACATCTATGAGATTTTGGATGAATCCAAGTCTTCATAGTTGGTGCACCACTCAGCTGGTGCTCCACTAAAGGGCCACTTTGTCTGCTTTAGCAGTAAGCACTAAAGAGCCATATGGTCACTTTAGCAGTCGACTAATAGCTGGGGAAGGGTATTTTAGTGGCCCTCATCTGCTTTAGGGGAAGGCGCTAAAGCGGACCTTGTCTACTTTAACAAACTGACACACATTGGAGGATACTTCTAAAGCGGTACTTGAATTCTTTCGTTGTGACCACTAAAGCAGTCACTTGATTAATTTAGAGGAACCTGACACCTAGGTATATCATATTCCTTTCTCATTTTCTTCTCCATTTTTGAGACTTAGGGCTTTGAGTTTTAGGAATAGGCAATTTCCCCCATTTCAAAGTTTGGGTAAGCTCCAAAATCCTATTTCAACTACTCTTCAATTTCATATTTTTGATCTTATTTTTAACTTTAATTCAAAGGTGAAATTTGGGATTTTTGCTCAAAAGGCCCAAATTAGCATTTCTTTGATTCAAATTTGAATTTCATCCCGTCTTCACTTGAGTTTTCTCCTATGATATCTTTTAATCTTGGGGAATATGTTTTTTTCCAAAAATTTTTGTTTTACCTATATTTTTTCGAAAACTCATTTTGGGGGTTTGTTTTGACCTCTATTAAGAAGTGGGAAATATAGGTATCATTGACTTTCTTTTAACATATGGATTCTATATTTGACTTATAGCCAATTTTTGTTCCAAGCGTGAGGCAGAAGCTTGGTGATAAAGACTTATTTGTTCTGGTATCACATTCAAAGTAGGTTATAACTTAACTTTCTTCAGACTGTGTTGGGTAGTTAATAATAATGTAAAAACGTGATATGGATATGAGGTTGTATCATAGAAAAAGTATTTAGGTGATTTATATGCCTGTGTGGGGGATGAGGTGGATAATATTTTGTGGTTTTGAGATATTATTTGTTATGTTTGACTGTGTGGGGTCTTGTATGATGTTGTTGTTCTGGTATTGATATATGTATACTTGATTACACTCTTTTTTGTGAGAAAAAAACTAGATTTTAGGATTCTGTGTTATTAATGACATATTTATTGCATGTTCCATTTGATGGTTTATGGATTATAACAAATCTTGGATGTTTGTTGATTTGAGTGAATTTTTGGCTTACATGGATGTTATATTGGTTTGATATTAGATATTCTCATTGTTATTGGTTGAGAGAATTAGTATTCGATATTGGTTGTTTATGGGTTGACGAATCCCCTATAGTTACTACCTCAGGAGCAGAACTCAGTAGGTGAATATAAAGATTGTGTGATGACATCATGTATCACATCATCATCATCATCTTCGTTGCATTCCATATAATGTGCTTATTCTGTGATTGTATTTCTCTTCTTGACTTGATATCTATCCATTTGTTCTATCTTCCTATACTTGTATTTGGTGTATATGTACATTTTTTCTTCTTTTCCCTAGTTGTATTTGTTATATATGTACACAGGAGAAGTGTTAGTAAAGATAGTGTGGGATACCGTTTGGGATATTTTTTTATTACAGGTGATGTGCCCATAGTTTGTATTTATACGCTTTATTTTATACTTTACTCGATTGGCCTATGATACCTACTAAGTACAAGTGGACCTTACTCATCCCTACTGCACCCTTTTGGTATAAATCTAGGTGCGACTGCACCGCATAGTAGCAGATTCATGCGGTATCTAGATTATATTTGAGGTAGCGGCTGATCAAAAATTCTGGAGTTGATCTACTACCTCTTCTTATCTATCACATATCTTATTTTGTGTTCATAGATAGAGTCTTGATCCTTTTTGGACTATTATTATATCTTTTGAAATTTGAGATGTATTTATTAGTTCTTATACTATGACATCAGGTTTTGGGATTTGGGTTTGGTATCTTGATTGTAATTCTGGTAATATTATATTTTTAGTGTTCGTCTTAGCTTAAGAAGCCTTGCCTTGGGTGTCAGTATTGTTTTTTCGTTGTTATATCAGTTTGGGTGATAAGCTTACTTTTCAAGGCTTGTCGTGAAAAGTGAAATCACGACCCTTAGTTTTTTTATCGTGATAAGTTGATATCAGAGCAACCAGGTTCACTGGTCCAAATAGTGTAAGAACGGGGTGACTAATAGATTCTTATGGACTAGTACATAGACATCCATATCTATCTTTGAGAGTGGTGATAATCCTACTTTTCAAGGCTTGTCATGACAAGTGCCATCATAACCCTTAGTTTTTATATCGTGACAAGTTGGTATCAGAGAAATCGGGTTCATTGGTCTAAATAGTGTATGAATGGGGTGTCTAATAGAGTGTCGTAGATGGTATGTAGACGTCCGTATCTATCTTTGAGAGGCTATAAGATGTCTTTGGGAAACTTTCAGTAATTTGCTTCTCATCATGAGGATCTTACATACCTTATGTTCTAAATAGTGTTTCATTCTTCTCAGTGCCTGTATCCGAGTATGGTATTATAAGATCAGGAGTTCATCCTTCTTCTATATTACCTTCTCAGGTTGGGTCTCATCCAGCCAAATTTATTATGCCTCCTATTATTATTTTGAGCACAATTATTTCTTTTGAGGATCAAAAGAGGTTTAAGAGATTCACTCATTTGGGAACTCCTAGATTTAGTGGAGCTATAGGCGAAGATGCCTATGAGTTCTTGATGGACAATAGTGAGAAGTTTCATAACCTTGGTTTACTTGAGTCATATGGTGTTGTGTATACTAATTATCAGTTGAGAAATACAACTAGAAATTGGTGGAGGTCAATTTTTGGTTGCCGACCTCTTAGTTTGTCAGAGATATCTTGGGATTAGTTTACTGAGGCCTTTTTGGACAGGTTTGTGCCTTTCAATTTGAGGGATCAGATGAGAGATGAGTCTGTTCATTTTAAGAAGCGATCTATGACAATTGTAGAGTATGAGGCAAGTTTCTATGACTTGTCTTGATATTCTTGTGCTAGTATTTCCACCTAGTTTGAGAAGATTCAAAAGTTCTTAAAAGGGTTGGATTTTTCTCATCATCTTGCTACAACTCAGATGGTAGTGTATGGAGCATCATTTTAGAGTATTTTGGATTATGCTAAGATGACTGAGTCTATTCTTTGAGCATCTTAGGGAGACACCATGAAGATACACCATCAGAGTGAGTTTTTTTTTCATCAGAGTAAGTTCAAAGGTTAGACTTCTTGGGTAGAGATCTTTGAGGCTTCTATGGATATCATGGTAGACCAGTGTAGGAAGCCTTGTAGTTCAGATGGTTGATCTTTAGGTTCATCAACTTTGGGTGGTCGTCGTATTTCAACCTACTTCCATCTATTAAGCCAGGCTGCAAGGTTTGCTATGTGTGTAATGTGATTGGAAATTTGGCCAAAGAGTACCCCCACTGTGTTTTAGAGCTACTTCTACATTGGCAGTGAGAGGTAAAAGTTCTAGAAGGGGTACAAGAGGTAGAGGCAGTGGTGCTCGTGGTGGTAGTCACAGGGATGCTCAGTCGGGTGGTGGATGTGGTCAATGCTATGCTATACCTACAAGGATAGAGGTAGAGGCCTCAGATGCTGTCATCATAGGTATCGTCCCATTTTTTTAGATCTGCATCTATGTTATATGATCTTGGATTGACTTGTTCCCATGTGACTGCATATTTTGCTTCAAGTTTTGATTCTTCTTGTAAACCTTTGGATGTGCCTATCTATCATGACCCGAACCAGGGCCTGGCCGAGATGGGTATCTTATGCCCAACAAGGACCGGAGACCACCCATTGCTCCTAGCCAAAAAGAACACAATACCCCAAACAACAAATGAATTCTGAACATATAACACGATAGCATAAGACAAGCTCAAAGAATTTATGATATTTCTATAACCGATAATCAGTAATTGACTAAAACAACCAACCAACATTATCGAAGTCCATCGTAATCCATAAAGACTTCTAATAAAACAAAAATCAATAAAGTATCTCTACATGCCCCCGATCCTGACAATGACAATGACAACATTAATGATAATGTGAACTCTCAATCCTAATCTATCAAATGGAAATCGTTGAAATGTCTAAGTCTTCCACAGAATGGATGCTCACTACTTCACCACACGACTGATGAACCAAGATTATCCATCTAATCACTGCTCAAGAAAAATAGAAGTATCTCTGGTGCCTTCATCACGTAGAAAAACAACCTTTGGAGACGGTTAGTGGGTTGAGTACTAGCATGTAACTACGGGATAGGCGATAAAATAATGTCAAGAAAAGATCCAATTTAAAACCGTGTGAACATCATCATCTACATAAATAAACAATATAATGGGAAAAAGGAACAAGGCTTAGCATGAACTTTAAAACATTAGTCTTGTTTGTGTAGCTCAACCGTCATAAGAAGGAACCCACGGGCTATATGGATCCAGCTCTTCCCTAGTAGGAAGGTCCCCTATGTGCGTAGCCGCATGAACCAGAGGATATGCAGATGGACCATGTGGGACTCAAACCTCCTGTCATAAAAAAGGTGACTTAATCACCTAATCATGTATTATAATATAGGGGAATCAAACCTCCCAATCATATAACAAGGGGGACTCAAACCATCCGATCATTTAAACCTCTGCATTGGCAACCGCAGTTTCTAATATTAGTCCCTGGGGATGTCCACTTTCATGAACCAGCTACATAACCCTCTTTAAATTGCCACTAAAACATTTATCACACATTCTCATTTATTGAACCATTATACACATTTAGGCATACACTGTTGGCATCACCATACTAACTACACGTTCAAGGTAATGTCAACATGCCAAATAAATTATCATCGCTTGGGGGAATTCACAACCCCATGGATTCAATTATAAATTACCTTTGGGAATTATACAACCCCGTAAAGTTTAATTCAAAATCATTATGCTTCATTAGCTTTTTACATTAAGCAGTAGTTTAAGTGTAGTTCGATGTGCAAACTTTTCATATTCAAAACCAATTTCACTATATAGGGTTGTGACCATTATTACTTGAATGATCAACATTTACAAAATGGGGGAAATCACAATACCCTAGTTTATTCGCCATACCCATGCACCCCACAAGTTCAAAATCATGAATAAAGTATGAACAATCATATGTAAATCATGGGAAACATTGTTCAACAACAGACATTCAAAGCCTAACCATGTTCCAAAACCAACATCAAAACCTCATGATTAACTATTTTAAACACATTCTTTCACAAAATAATAGTTGGGGAAGAGTAACATGCCTGAAATACCAAGTTTTATGGAGAGAATTCAACCCTTGAGCCCTTAGATAACCTACTTCTTGGAAACCCTAATTATTTTGACTTGGAGAGTCTTAAGAGAAGAAAGCATATTTTGATTATGTTATGAATGAGAAATAACCCCCTTGAGTGATTTATGGTTGTGGGGTTTTAATTGAATAAGGAAGGAATTGTCTAAAGAGCACTCAACTTCAAAGCTGAAAAATTGTTGCTAGTGACTACAGGTCAAACTACGACTCGTAAAGACACATTACAACTTGTCACCATAAGTTATAGCCGAGAAAGTTTCATTAGGCACACATATTATTGACCTTACAACTTACATTCATACGACTCATTAGGAAACCCTACTACTGGTAAGGTCCTAGTCATCACCAGGACAACAACACTTAGAACACACACTGGTTTGACTACGTACGGGACATCAAACTCGTAATGAGTCCATAAGACTTTTTTGGGAGACACTCGCACTCAGAACATACAACTTAGTCACTCACGCTGGTCAGGATATGATTTGGGTCCTTACAACTCATCAGGATTCCCTACAACTCATTAGGAGAGTGGTAGTTCGGACAGTGAGGATAAAATTTTAGAAACTTTCAAGGGAAAAAAATATGGAGTGTTACATTCCCCCCTTAGGATCATTCATCCTTGAATTTTGAGACAAGTATTTTGTTAGTAGGATTTGACTCCAAACACAGCCACTCTTACCTTTAACAAAGACGGAACACAAGATATCAATGAATTCACAATCTTCTTTAATAAAGTCAAAAAAACAAAGATACTATGAGATACACATACCTCTCATTTGATTTATTGGAGTGGGAAAGAAGAATGGATACTTGGACTTGATGTCCTCTTCGGCTTCCCAAGAAGCTTCTTCACGCATTTGGTTCCTCCATAAAACCTTTATTGAATCCACCTCCTTTGATTGCAACCAGAGAAATTGTTGATCTAAGATCTCAATTGGGACATCCTCATAAGACAAGTAATCTGAGACACCTACACTTTCTAAAGGAACAACCAATAAAGGATTGCCTACGGACTTTTTCAATGTCAAAACTGCAAGACCTGATGAATGAAACCTAAACTTGAAGGCAATTCTAACTCACAATCTACCTTGCCTACTTACCTCAGAATACAAAAAAGACCAACGTACCAGGGACTGATCTTTCCTTTCTTTCCCAAAATCATCACTCTTTTCATGGGAGACACCATCAAGAACACCAAATCTTCCACATCAAACTCCAAGTCCCTTTATCTTACATCCACATAGGACCTTTGAAAACTTTGTGCAGTCTTAATCCTATCCCAAATTACCTTCAACTTCTCCATAGATTTGTAAGTCAAGTCGGGACCATAGAACCTATTCTCGCGAACCTAAAACCACCTAATAGGGAACCTACACCTTGTACCATACAAAGCCTAAATAAAGCCATCCCAATAATAGAATGACAACTATTATTTTATGAAAACTAAATAAGGGGAAAATGGTCAACCCAACTACCATCAAAATCGATCACACAAGAGCTCACACATATCCTCCAAGGTCTGTATTATCCTCTTTTCTTATCAGTCTTTGAGGGTGGAAAGTAGCGTTAAGGTCTACCTTGTTCCCCAAACCTCGCTGAGAGAAATGCCAAAAGTGAGATGAGAACTGAGTACCTTATCAGATATGATAGAAACTAGAGACCCATGAAACTTCATGATCTCCTCAATAAAGAGCTTAGCATAATCCTTCGCTGAATAATTAGACCTCATTGGCAAGAAGTGAGATGACTTAGTCATCCGATCCACGATGACCCAACTGGAATCAAACTGATGACGGGACTACAGAAGACTAGTAATGAAATACATATTAATCACTTCCCATATACACAAGAGCAATTTGATCTCTTCAGACAAACCACAAGGCCTCAAGTGCTCAATCTTCACTTTCTGACAAACCAAAAACTTTGCCACAAAATTGGTCACATCATTTTTCAGATTATTCCACCAATAAATTTCTCTTAAGTCATAATACATCTTTGGCGAACAAGGATAAACAGTGTACCATAACTCATGAACTTCAACCAAAACCCTCTCTCTCAGCCCATCAACATCTGGAATGCAAAACCTACCTTGGTAACTTAAGATACCATCACCACTAATCTCAAAAGCCGTTACCTTTTAGTGACCTACATCATCCTTGATCTGCATCAAGATAGGGTCTAAGACCTATTTCTTCTTTACTTTAACACCAAAAGATGACTTTTTCACCTCTTGTACCATCACACCACATCCTTAGAGTCCATGAAACAAACTGGAAGATTAGCCAAGCGATGAATATCCATTACCAACACTTGTTTGACCTCATTCACATGAGATAAGCTTTCTATAGACAACCTTCTAAGAGTATTAGCGACCACGTTAGCTTTACCTGGATAATAATGAAGACTAATCATAGACTTTGAGTAACTCAAGCCATCTTTTCTGCCTGAGGTTCAACTCCTTTTGGGTGAACACATATTGCAAACTCATATAGTCCGAGAATATTTCAACATGGACTTCATAGAAACAGTGATGCCAAATCTTCAAAGCAAAAACCATCTCCAACAACTCCAAATCATGATTCAGATAGTTCTTCTCATATAGCTTTAACTTTCTAGAAGCATATGCATCCATCTTGGCATGTTGCATCAACATATAACCCAATCCCACCTAGGATGCATATGGATAAAAAACAAAACCATTGGTACCTTCGAGTAGAGTCAAAATAGGAGTCAAAGTTAACTTATCTTTCAACTTCTCGAAGCTACCTTTACAAGCATCCGACCACAAGAACTTTACCTTCTTCTGGGTCAACTGAGTTAATGAAGAAATAATAGAAGAAAAGCTTTATGCAAACCTCCTATTGTAACGGGTTAAACCCAAGAAGCTCCAAATATCGATTGGAGTCATAGGTGTAGAACACTTCTTAACTACTGCATCTTTCTATGGATCCACCATGATCCCTTCACTAGAAATAACATGTCCCAGATAGGTCACAACGTTTAACCGGAACTCACATATTGAGAATTTCACATACATTTGTTGATCTTTCAAGGTTTGCAACAAAAGACGGATATGGTCGGCATAATCCGACTTACTCTTGGAATGCACCAAAATGTCATCAGTAAACACAATTATGAATAAATCTAAGAATTGATGAAATATCTGATTCATAAGATCCATAAATGACACTGGGGTATTAGTTAGACCAAAGAAGAGCACCAAGATCTCAAAATTACCATACTAGGTTTGGAAGGTAGTCTTAGGGATATCCACTTCCCTAATCTTCAATTGATGGTAACCCCGTCAAAGATCAAACTTGGAAAAGTACTTAGAACTGTGAAGCTGATCAAAGAAATCATCAATCCTAGGAAGCGTTTACTTATTCTTCGTGGTCATCTTATTCAACTGACGGTAATCTATACACATTCGAAGGGACCTATCCTTATTATAGATGAATAGAATTGGAGCACCCAGAGGAGAAACATTAGGAAAGATAAAACCCTAATCTAAAAGATCTTTCAACTGCTTCTTGAGTTCTTTCAACTCTTCCAGGGCCATTCTGTAGGGAGGGATAAAAATAGGATGAGTGTCCTGAAGAAGATCAATCCCAAAATCAATTTCCCTATTAAGAGGGATAGCAGAAAGATCATTAGAGAACAACTTAAGAAATTTATAGACCATAGGGACTGACTAGAAAAAAGGACCTTCGAATCTAGAATCCTTAGCATACACTAGATGGTAGAGGCACCCCTTAGAAATTAATTTTTGGGCTCTAAGCTACAAGATCAACCTTATCTTAGGAACTAAGGAAATACCTTCCCACTCGATCACCTGCTCATTAGGGATGTGGAAGCTAATACTTTGGGTCTGACATTTAAGAGATGCATAGCACAAATTAAACCAATCCATCTCTAAAATCACATCAAAGTTTAACATGTCTAGCTCTATTAGATCCACCAATGTCTCTCTACCCCATTATGATATCACACAACCTCTATTGATCCTTCTAGCGATAATGGATTCACCTACCGAGGTGGACATAAGAAGGGATCCAAAATACTCTCAGGATCAAAACCTAGATAAATAACCACATAAGGGGTCATATAAGAGAGGGTAGACTAGGGATCAAGTAGACAATACACATCATGAGAGAAAAGTTTGATCATACTAGTAATAACATTGGGGGACACCTCAGAATCTTGGTAGGTGAAAAGCATACAAATAGTTCTGACTAGTGGCAAAGCCAGAAGTAAAAGTATCACTCTTTGGTAAATGAGCTGAGGATCATATTTGCATCAGAAGAAACCCAAGAAGGAAAATACCTTTGCATATGACAAATCTGATCATATTTAAAGTATTTGTTCCTCCCCTCTTCATAAACACCATGATGCACCTGACCACAAAATATACAATGGAGATATGATAGAGCTGACTAAGCCCCTCTAGCCTGAGTCTGGTCACCCTGTTCCATGGGACTAACACTATTATAAACACAACGATCACCTAATGGCTTTACATAAAGAGTACCAGTTATATAGTAGGAACCAAAATTGCCTTATTTCTTCTTAGACCATTTTCCACTGTCTCTACCATTCTGCTACTAACCTCCACCCTAATCGGAATATCAAAACTTCTTACTCTGTTTTTACTCACATCTGCTTGCTTCTTATTTTTATCGTACACTGGTTGCATATACACCATAAGTTTACATATATCTATATCTTTGTTCAATGAGGCAACCTTACTTTCCAATATCAAATAACAGAACAACCTAAATGAAAACTTCTGAATTATAGCCCTCATGCTAGAAACTAATTTTGGAGCATATCATGATAGCTAATAGAGCTTCAAGTCATACTCTTTCACTATCATCCTGCTTTGCTTCAAATTCACAAATTACTCCGCCTTCACCTCTCTTAACTCATGAGGAAAAAAACGATCAAGAAAATCACTAAAGAAGTCATCCCACAAAGCAGACTCAGCATCATCATACTTACACTAGTCTAAATCCTCATACCACTAATATGCCACATTATTTAACTGATAAGAAGCAAACTCCATAGCTTCCACATCAGTAGCATGTATATTATTGAAAAACTTTTCCATCTCATTAATGAAACTTTGAGGCTATTCCTCAACTTTAGAACTAGTGAAAGTCGGTGGACTCAACCTCATAAATTGGAAAATAGTAGTGACCTTAGAAGATGGAGCAACAAAAAAACCATGCTAAGTTTGAGAGGCCACCAACTGGTAAGAAAATAGATCAACTGGAAAAACTCAGCATTAGACATATTAGATTAAAGTGTTTTAGAAGGGCTAGGGGGAACCAATAGAACTCCACGTAGGGTAGTACAATTAGAAGATGGAGTTTTAAACTGAGTCTAAACTCTATAAGTAGTATGATCTCCATCAATATTGTCCTCAAACAAGACAAAAGAGTTTCCATAAAGCATCAAACCTCCTGGGAGGCATGATCTAAAAAGTAAACATAAGGGAATTAGAGGAGATTTCAATATCTTAGACTCTATAGTGCAAAATAGAATATAAAGAAAGGGAAACATTCAAAAATGCCTCATAGTCTTTTCCTTATAAGTATGGCGCACTACACACCCCAAAAAGAGACTCTACTTGACACGGCTTTGTGGACACCTAATGACACCAAACCTAAATTTGAAACTAACTTTGTCATGACCCAAACTAGGGTTGGGTGGTGACTGGTATTGCAAGTCCAATAAGGACCAAAGACCACCCTTTTCTCTATCAATTCAAAACACAATACCCCTAATATCAAATGTATTCCAATATATAACAAGATAACATAATACAAGATCAAAGAGTTTAAGATATGTCTATAACTAATAACCGACAAAAACAACCAACAAACATCACCTATGTCCATGTAATCAACAAAGCCTTTATAAAAACCAAAATCAATAAAGTGTCAGGGCATATTACTAACCCTAAAAATAACAATGATAATGTTAATGATGATGTGAACTCTTAATCCTAATCTATGAAATAGAAACTGATGAAATATCTATGTATTTCAGAGAATGAAAGCTCACTAATTCACCATACGATCGAAGAACCGAGCCGACCCACCTAATCACTGCACATGAAAAGTACAAGTATCTTTGGTGCCTATATTAAAATACAACATCCAAAATAGTTAATAGGTCGAGCACTAGTATGTAACTAAGGAATAGGGGATAAAACAATATCAAGTCAAAATCTAATTCAAAACCATGTGAACATCATCATATACATACATAAATATGTGTGGAAAAAGGAATAAGGCATAGCATGCAGTTCAAAACTTTAGCCTGGATGTGTAGCACAACCATCATAAGAAGAAACCTATTGGCTATATAGGTCAAGCTTTTCCCTAGCTGGCAGGGCCCAATGTGTGTAGCCGTATAAATATAAGGATATACATATACACTATGGAGGACTTAAACCTTCTGGCATACCAAGGTGACTTATACACCCAATCATGTATTATAATATAGGGGACTCAACCATCCAAATCATATAATAAGGGAGACTCGAACCACCCAATCATTTAGACCCTAGCATCGGCAACTGCGATTTTTAGTATTGGTCCATAGGGACCTCCTCATTCATGAATCAGCTACACAACCCTTTTTTAAGCCCCATTAAAACATTTATCATACATTCCTATTCATTGAATAATAATACACATTTGGTGTTTTAGGAATGTTACTCTTCCCTATATATTAGGGAATTAGACAACCCCATAAGGTTTTAATAAAAAATATTGTACTTTATTAACTTTTTAGATTATGCAACAGTTCTAGAGTAGTTCAATGTGAATAATTTTCATATTCAAAACCAATTTTACAATACATGGTTAAAGTCATTATAACTAGAACGATCAATATTCACAAATTAGGGGAAATCACAATCCTCCAGTTATTTGCCATACCCATGCACCCGAAAAATTCAAAATCATGAATAAAGCATGAACAATCATATGTTAACCATGGGAAACATTATTCAAAAACAAATATTTAAAACCCTCAACCCATGTTCCATAAAATATCAAAACCTTATGAATACCTATTTTAAACACATGTTTTCACAAAATAATAGATAGGGAAGAGTAACATTCCTAAAACACCAAGATTTTTGGAGAGAATTCAACCCTTGAGCCCTTAGATGACCTACTTCTTAGAAACCCTAAGTATTTTAACTTGGATACTTTTAAGAAAAGAAAGCATGTTTTGGTTACATTATGAATGAGAAATAACCCACTTGAGTGTTTTATGGATATGGGGATTTAATTAGGTAAGAAGAAAATTATCTAAAGTTCCTTCAACTTAAAAGTTAAAAAATTATCGCCAGTGACTACGGGTCACATTTTGACTTATAACGACACATTATGACATCACAATGAGTCATAGCCAAGGCAATGTCACTAGGCATATATTCTATTGAGCTTATAATTTACATTCATACGACTTATTTGGGGACCCTACAACTCATGGTGTCCTAGTTATTACCAGGACACAACACTTGGAACACATATTGGTTTAACTATGGCTAGGACATCATGACTTTTAATGAGTCTATATGACTCATTGGGAGCCACTCATATTCAGAGAATAAAAATTAGTCACTCATACTGGCCAGGCTATAATGTGGGTCCTTATGACTTGTTAGGACTCTCTACAACTTGTAAGGGGAGCCGTAGTCTAGATATTGAGGGTAAAATATTTTAGAAATTTTCAAGGGCCAAAAACTCATAGTGTTACACTATCATTATATCTACCCTTATAGGAGACTCTTTAGTGGTAGAACAGGTGTACTGACCTTGTGTTGTAACATTTGTTGGGCTTAGGACTTGGATAGACTATATTTTCCGTAATATGATAGTTTTTTTGTCATCTTGGGTATGGATTTGTTAGCTCCTTATTATGTTTTCCTAGATTGTTACACTAAGATCATGACATTAACTTCACCAAATATGCCATGGATAGCTTGGAAGGGTGTGTTTCATTTGGGACCTAAGAGAGTTTATCTTTACTACATGTTCTTTATTTAGTAGAGAATGGATATTTATCTTATTTAGCCCATATTTGGATTTTGTTCGTATTGTCTGTGAGTTCATAGATGTCTCCCCTACATATTTGTTATGTATCTCTCCGAATTATGATATTGACTTTTCTATTGATGTTGATTTGAGAACCAAGCCCATTCCTATTTCTTTTTATAGGATGGCCCCAGTACAGTTGAAGGAATTAATAGATCAGTTGCAGGAGTTATTGGATAAGGGATTTATCTGACATAGTGTATTCCCTAAGGGTGTACAATTTTGTTTGTGAAAAAAATAGGTCTATGGGTATGTGTATTGATTATTGATAGTTAAAAAGGTGATAGTAAAGAATAAGTATCCTTTTTAGCATATTAGTGATTTGTTCGATCAACTTTAGGGTGCTTCAATGTTTTTAAAAATTAATTTTAGGTTCGGGTATCACCAGCTGAGGATTAAGCTTTTGATATTTCAAAGATATTTTTTCAAACTCATTACAGTCATTATGAATTCTTGGTTATGTCCTTAGTTTGACCATAACCCCAGCCGCATTTATGGAGTTGATGAATCAGGTATTTTGACCTTATTTTGACTCTTTTGACATTCTATTTATAGATAATATCTTGGTTTATTCCAAGAGTGAGGCCGATCATGAGGAGCATTTATAGATTGTGCTTTATAGATTGAGGAATGAGAAGTTCTATCCTAAGTTCTCTAAGTGTGTGTTTTAGTTGGAACCCATTTCTTTCATGGGTCTCGCGGTGACCAAAAATGGTACTATGGTTAATCTAGCTAAGATTACAGCTATTCATGTTTGGGCTAGGCCTACTTTTTCTATCGAGATTTGGATTTTTATTGTTTCACCAAGCTACTATTAGTATTTTGTCGAGGGTTTTTTTATCTATTGTAGCTTTATTGACCAAGTTGACTTATAAGAAGATTTCATTTCAGTGGTCTAATGCTTGTGAGGAGATATTTCAAAATCTCAAGTATTTTTTACTTTAACTTTAATCTTAACTTACCCCAAGGAAGGTATGGGTTTTATCATCTTTTGTTATGCTTCTAGTGTTAGGTTAGATGTTGCACTGATGAAGAAAGGAAAGGTAATTGCTTATGCTTCTCATTAGTTGAAGCCCTATGAGAGTAATTACCCTACACATTATTTGGAGTTGCACGCAATTGTTTTTGCTTTAAAGTTATTGAGGCACTGTTTATACGGTGTCTATTGTGAGATTTCCTCAGATTATCATAGCCTTCCCTTTTTCATCACCCAGTGGATCTTAATATGAGGCAGTGTCATTGCATTGAGTTGCTTATGAATTATGACTTGACTATTCTCTACAATAAGAGCAAGGGTAATGTGGTTGTAGATGCCTTGACCCAAAAGTTGACCAACATAGGTCGCTTGGCAGATATTTTAACCCAAAAGAGGCCATTAGCCTTAGAGATTCAGTCTTTGGGTAACTAGATGGCTAGGATTGATGTTTCAACCCCTGATGTATTTTTGATTCTATGGAGGCTAGGTCTTCCTTAATGGAGAAGACTCAGGCTCATCAATTTTATAAAGTTGGGTTGAGAGTGATTCAGGATAAGATATTGAGTGTTGAGGCTAAGGAAGCCACACTTAATTTAGATGATATTTTAAGGACTCAAGGATAAGTTTGTATGCAAAGAGTGGGTGATTAGATTATATTGGTTTTTGAAGAGTCTCATTATTCCAGGTATTCCATCCATCCGAGAGTGACTAAGATGTATCCAGATTTTAGACAGCATTACTGGTAGTGTGGTATGTGGAAGGATGTAGAAAATTTTTTATCTCTTTACCTTTCTTTCTAGTAGGTGAGGTTAAGTATTTGAGACCTAGTGGTTTGCTTAGAGGTTACCTATTCCTGAGTTAAAATGGGAGTGGATCACTATGGATGTCATAATTGAGTTTCCTCGTACTTTTTATGGTTTTGATAGTTTTTGGGTCATCGTGGATCGAATGAACAAATTTGCTTATTTTATTTCAATTTAGGTCTCCTTCAGTACTGAGAGGTTGGCATGTATCTATATTCATGACATAAAAAATCTTTATGGCATACTGATGTTTATCATCTCAAATCGAGGTTTAGTGTTCACATCTCTCTTTTGGAGGACTTTTCAGGAGGATTTAGTTACCCTAGTTGATCTTTGTAACTTTTTATCCCAAGAGTAACAGCCATTTGGAGTAGATAATTCAGATTTTGGAGGATATGCTCCGCGCTTGTGTCATGAATTTTAGAGGTCACTGGAAGTAGCATTTACCTTTGGCAGAGATTGCATATAATAATAACAACCATTCTAGTATTTAGATATCTCCTTTCGATGCATTTTATGGTAGGTGTTGTCGCTCTCCCATTGGTAGGTCTGAGTTATTTAAGATTGGGCCTTAAGGTATGGACTTGCTTCATGATTCTTTAGATAGAATTTGGGTCATTCAAGATAGACTTCGAGCAGCTCAGAGTGGGTAGAAGTGCTATAAGAAACGTTGACTTCATACCTTAAGATTTATTGTTGGTGAATGTGTCTTCCTTTATGTGTCACCCATAAAGGGCATAATGAGGTTTGGGAAGAGAGGCAAGCTTATACTTTAGTATATTGGACCTTTTCAGATCCTTTAAACTGTTCGGGATGTGGTTTATAAGTTAGTATTACCTCGAGTTTGATCAACTGTTCATCTAGTTTTTTCATGTTATTATGCTTTGGAGTTACATTTTAGATGAGTTTTATGTTATTCATTGGGATTTAGTTTAGTTTAATGAGTAGTTGTCTTTTGTTTAGGAGACTGTCTTCATTCTAGCTTGGGATGCTAGAAGGTTATGTCCTAGAGTTATTTCTGTGGTTAATGCCTAGTGGAGGCATCGACCTGTAGATGAGTCTACTTTATAGTTTGAGTATGTATAGTATTTATCCCATGCTTTTCGTGGATTCAGTTCTTTCTATTGACCTTAGTTCGAGGATGAACTGGATTCTTAGTGGTGGATGATATAATGACTCAATTTTTGGTGATTTATGTGAAATATTATTTTTGTGTGATCTTACCATTTTACCCCTCCCTGTGGTTGCATTATGGTATTTTGTGGTGTGGGGATGTTTGGCATGGTTCCCAATGTATTTTGGTGTAACTTATGTATGATTATGATTTTTGGTGTTCTTAATAGCTTATTAGTTGACTTTGGTCAACCTCTTTTGACTTGTGCAACAAATGACAAAATTTACTGCACCAGAAGATTCGAAATGTTGATTTTAGGTTGGTAACATTGTTGGTATGGTTTTACAGCTTATATATCTTATTTCGACCCTCCATTTGGGAAGTTGTGAAGATAGGTCTCGAGGGTCAATTATATGAAAACAATACTTTTCTAAAATTTTGATACTGCCCTTGAGTCCGAAGCATTGATTTTGATAGGGTAGCATAGTTCATTTGCTTCCTCAAGATTTCAAATGAATCCCTAGGGACCTTTAGAGACTTGGAATTTCTTAAGCCTCCACAGTTGGTATTGCCCTTAGCTAGTGTAAGAGCTAAAGTGCTACTTAGGCCACTTTAGCAACAGGAACTAAAGCACTACTTGGCCATTTTAGTCTCTGGCTAACATCTAGGCAAGGGCTTTTTAGCGGCCCTCATCTGGTTTAGTGGAGGTTGCTAAAGCAGCCCTTGTCCGCTTTAGTAGACTATCACGCTTTGGTAGATATCTCTTTAGCATCATCTTGTACCTGGGTATATAATATTCTTTTCTCATCTTCTTCTCAATTTTTTAGACTTGGAGCTTTGAGTTTTAGGGTTTCTTAGTGATTTTCTCCATTTCCAAGCTTGGGTAATCTCCAAACTCCTATTTTTACTAATTTTTATCGATATTACCTTTTAATTCTTATTTAAACTCAAATTTAAAGGTGAAATTTGGGGATTTTGGCCCAGAAGGCCCAAATTGGCATTTCTTTTATTCAAACCCCAATTTCACCTCATTTTTACTTGGGTTGTATCATATGAGTTCCTTTAAACTTAAGAAATATGTTTTTGGACAAAAAAAATAATTTTACCCTTTTCATTGAAAACCCATTTCGAGGGTTCGTTTTGACCCCAATTTAGAAGTAAGCATTCGCGATAGGTTATGGCTTAACTTTCTTCAGACTGGGCTGGGTAGTTAATAATAGTGTAAAAGCATTCTACGGATATAGGGTTGTATCATGGAAAATATATTTAGGTGAATGTGCCTTTACGAGGGCCTATGTGGATATTAGTTGGTGGTTTTGACATTATTTACTATGTGGGACCGTATGGGGTCTTGTAAGATGTTGTTCATTTAGTATTGATATATGTATACTTGATTGCTCTCTTTTTTGTAGGAAAAAGCCTAGATTTTAGGATTATATGGTATCAATGACATTTTTCTTGCATGTTTCAGTTGATAGTTTATGGATAATATTGGGTCATGGATTTTGTTTGGTTTGAGTAGATTTTTTTGTTCACATAGTTAGTAAATTAGTTGTATATCGGTTGATGAACCTCCCATGAGTCCTACCTCGGGAGCAAAACTCGTTAAGTGTATACATAGGTTGTGTGATGAGCTCATGCATCATATAATCATCATCATCATGATCATCTCTTCATTGCATTCCACATATTGTGCTTGTTTGGTGATTATATTTCTGCTCTTGACTTGATAGTTGTCCATTTTTTCAATCTTTTTATACTTGTACTTGATGTATGTGTGTATTTGTTCTTCTTTCCCCTATCTGTATTTGTTAAATGTTTATATAATAGAACTATTAATGGAGATGGTATAGTCTACCTCTTGAGATTTTTTTTTGATTGAAGGTGACATACCCATAGTTTGTGCTTATTTGCTTTATTTTAAACTTTACTCGGTCAGCCTATAATAACTATTGAGTACAAATAGACCATACTCGCACCTACTGCACCCTTTTGGTGTAGATCCAAGTACGAATACGCCGCATAATAGTTGATTTAGGCGGTATCTAAAGTATATGCGGTAGCTGTTGATCCAAGCTTCCGGGGTCGATCTACTACCTCATCCTATCTAGTACATGTCTTATTTTGTATCCAGAGATAGAGTTTTTATCCTCTTTGGACTATTTTAGTATCTTTTGACATTCGAGATATATTTAGCAGGTCTTACACTGTGACACTAGGTTTAAGGATTTTGGTTTGGTATCTTGATTATATTTCTACTAATATCATGTTTGTATGGTTTGCTTCGCTCTAGATGCCTTGCCTTAGGTGTTCATATTTTTTTCCCTTTTTATATCAGTTAGTTGATAGGTTTATTTATCAAGGCTTGCTCAAACAAGTGCCATCATGGCCCTTGGTTTTGGGGTCAAGACAACTCAAAAATCGGGTCGTAACAAATTTGTATATGAATACTAGGTTCACAATTATTGTTTGTACAAGAGCAAATGTCTAGTAGAGTCCTACAAATTAGAAAGCTAATGCCCATTTCTTATCTTTGGGAGGCTATAGGACATTCTTAGATGATTTCACTGCTTTCACTCACTTTGTGCTAAGAGTTTGAGTTGGTTTCTAAGATTCCTTTGGATTTAATCTTTAGCAGATGGATAGGATGCATTCCACCCCTACACGATATGAGGATCTAGAGTCCGTAACTAGGGATACTATCAACGTTTATGGATAACTTAGAGGTCAAAGACTACTGAGAGATGCATCCCTAACTAGAGACCAGGCGAGGATGCTTATTAGTTTTTTGTAACTTGTGAGGATAGGCTTTGTAACTTGGGTCTGGTTAAGATTCATGGTGTAGACTACACTACTTTTTAGTTGGAGGAAACTCGTCATTGGTGTAGAGGTCATCTTGATTCCAGGCCTACTGGATCTCTTCATTGACATAGACTTAATTCTCTGAGGTTTTCAGTGTAGTGGCTACCCTCCAAGAGGTTTATTTTCTAGGTATTCTAGCTGAGGTGGTTATTCTAGGCCAGCAAAAATATTTTGGGTTAAGTACAATGCCTTGGGCATGTTATGATTGGGGGCCTTCAGCCATTTCTCTAAAGAGTGTCTTAGGCATGGGGTAGTTGTTCTTGCAGCTCAGAGTGTTCCATCAATTTTGGGAGTACATCCCCTAGCTAGAGGTGGTATTTATGACTTATGGGGTGGTCTCTAGTGTGCTCGTAGTGGTCTTTATATATGTAGATAAAGATCAATCAAGATCCCAACCAAGTGGTGAGCAAGAACATTTGTATACCATACCTAGTAGACCCGAGGTAGAGTCTTAGAATGCTATTATTATAGGTACAATTTCAGTGTCCTATCAATAAATTTTTTATTTATTTGATCAAAGATCTACTTATTGTTATGTATTTTCTTATTATGCACCATAGTTAGAGTTATCTTAGGGTTCTTTATATGTGTCGTTGTTTGTGTCTACTCCCTTGGGTGATTATTTAGTAATGAATCAGTTTTATAGACCATGTGTTATGACTGTTCAAAAGTTTGATACTCACTCTGATCTTATGATATTAGATATGATGGATTTTGACGTGATTCTGGGCATGGACAGGTTATCCCTCTATCATGTAGTCTTAGATCAATTTGCTAAGATTGTTACCTTAGGCATACCCAAAATACCCCAGCTGTGTGGCAATAATCTATTAATCATGAGGCAATGGGGATTATTTCTTATGATTAGGCTAGGAGACTTATATCAAGGGGTTAGAGTCTTATCTCGCTTTTGTGTTGACAAATTCCCTAATAATATTTATAGATTTGATGAACTGCATGTTTGGTCCATATTTGGATTCCTTTATGATTGTGTTCATCCATGACATTCTTATGTATTTGAGAAGAAAGGAGGAGCATATGTAATATTTGAAGATTATGCTTCAAACTTTTAGATATGATAGGCTTTTCACCAAATTCTCAAAGTTTGAGTTCTTCCATGAGTCAGTGACATATGTAGGACATGTGGTGTCTAAGGTAGGATTATAGTGGACCCAACAAAGATTGAGGCTATTCGTGATTAAGCCATTGTACCTTCATTGGTTTGTCCAGTTACTACAGGTGGTTTATTTAGGAATTTGCTACTATTGCAGTGCCTATGACCAGATTAACATAGAAGGAGGTTCCTTTCTAGTGGTTTGAGGATTGTGAGTCACGCTTTCAGAAGCTTAAAGGATTTATCAGTTTAGCTCCTATATTGGCTCTTTCTATTGAGGGTGAGGGATTCACCATATATTATGATGCTTTCGGTGTTGACTTAGGTTGCATGTTCATGCAGCAGGGTTGAGTTATTACTTATGCATTGATTCAGCTAAAGGTGCACTACCATAACTACCCCCTCTCATGATTGGGAGTTAGCGGTTGTAGATTTGGTAATTAAGATTTGGAGGCATTATATATATGGAGTGCATTGTGAGAACTACACCGATCATCGTAGTCTTTGACATCTTATGATCAAGAGAGAGCTAAATTCTGGGCAACGTGGATGGATGGAGTTTCTTAAATATTATGACATATCTATTTTATACCATTCGAGCAAAGCGAAAGTAGTTGCAGATGCCTTGAGCCAAAAGGCGGTGACCATGGCTAGTTTGGCTTCTATTTTAGTTTTTGATATGCTGTTGGCAGGGGACATCTAGTCCCTAGAAAACTTAATGGTGCGACTTTATATTTAAGACCCTAGTAGGATTCTTGCTAGTGTTAAGGCAAGTTTTACCTTACTTAGGCAGATTCAAAGTTTTTGGTTTGAGGATATGAGGCATTAAATCATTCGTAATTAGGTGCTGAGTGGTTAGTCAAGGAGGGCTACCATAGATTTTGAGGGTATCCTAAGGTATGATGATCACATTTGTGTTCTAAGGTTTGGTGACTTGATTTAGTCAATATTATGTGTGGCTCACATCTCAAGAAATTCTATGCACGCTGGTACAACTAAGATGTATAGAGATTTAAGGGATCATAATTAGTGGAGTGGCATGAAGATAGATATAGTTGTCTTTGTATCTTCTTGCCTATATTTTCAGCAGGTGAGGGCCGAGCATCATAGGCTTGGTTTCTTGATTTATAGATTACCCATTCCCGAGTGGAGGTAGGATGACCATGGATTTCATTTGTGGTTTACCTTGCCCCTCCGGTGGTTTCAATGTATTTGGATCATTGTAGATGGGTTGACCAAATCGGTATATTTCATTCCAATTCAAATGTCCTTCAATGCCAACCCCTTAGCCTGTATCTATGATCGTGAGATAGCTTGCCTGCATAAAGTGTTTATATCATCTCAGATCAGGGCTCTGTGTTCACTTCTAGCTTCTAGTAAGATTTTTCGGAGGAGTTGGGTAGTTAGGTGGATCTTAGCATAACTTTCACCCTCATACCAATGGAAATTAGAGTGGACTATTCAAGTTCTCGAGGATATGCTTTGAGTCAGTGTTATGGATTTTGGAGGTCAGTAGGAGCAACACATAGATTAGGTGGAGCTTGCATATAATAAAATCTACCATTCGAGTATTAAGATGGCACTATTTGAGTCATTGTATGGTATACATTTTCGATCTCAGATTTGGTGGTTTATACCAACAAGATGAGATCTCGTGGTACTTCAGGAGTCATTGGATAGTGTTAGGGAGATTTAGCATAGGCTTTAGCTAACTCAGAGTACGCAGAAGGCTTATGCAGATTGTAAACATTATCTCATAAAATTTAGAGTTGGATACTTGGTATTACTTTGAGTATCTTCCATGAATGGTGTGATGAGGTTGGGTAGGAAAGGCAAGCTCAGTCCCAGATATATTGGACATTTTGAGATCCTTTGCATAGTTGGAGAAGTGGCTTATGAGTTAGCCTTACCCTTAGATTTTTCTTCTATTAATCTAATTTCCCATGTTTTTGTATTGCGGCGGTACATTCCCAATAAATATCATGCGCTTTGGTAGGACTTAGTTTATTTGGATGAGAGATTGACCTTTGTAGAGGAATATTCATACTTACAAGAGATGTCAACAGGTTATGCTCTAGAAAAATTCCAGTAGTTAAGGTTCAATGGAAACACCATCAAGTAGAGGAGGCTACATGAGAGATCGAGAGCGAGATGCGGGCCTAGTATCCTCACAAGTTCGAGCCTTTTCGTACATCCTAACCCCTTACTTTTGTGGACAAAAGTTTAGTAGTGGATGTTGAAATGACCCTCTAGGTCATTTTCTGATTTCCATGCATTTCTACCATTTAGAGATTTCCTATAGCAGCCCCAAGTCATTTATGATTTGTTAGAGATAACAATTCAGTTAATTGGTAGTTTGTTTAGTTTTTAAAGCCAATTTCCTATTTTGAAGTCTTAGCTGCTAAGATTGACTATCGGGCAAAAGCTTTAGCTCAACAAACTTGTATGCCAATTCTGACAGTACCATCAACTTTGGAATGTCAATTTTAGGATGGGGGACCTTTGGTTTGGTCCCAAGGCTTTCAGACTCGTTTCAAGCTATTGGCAAGAAATTGATAAAAATGGCCCATGAGTGTGGGGGACCACCTTTCATCAAATTGACCCCGGATAGAAATTTTAACTATGCCATTGAGTTTGAAATGTTGAATTAGATAGGGTAGCTTAATTTGTTTTCATTCACGGGATTCCAAATGAATCTCTAGGGGTCGGTGAAAACTTAGGAAATTTTTCCAAGTTTCAATTGATACATCTGCTAAAGTGGCCAACCGATTACTTTAGCGGCCCTTGCTTGCCCAACAAGTTTCTTTAGTGGTAGTCTTACCCTAAAGAGGATGCTACTTTAGTGGCACACTGTCCATTTTAGCGTTATGCCAGACCAAGCAATTACCGCTTTAGCGGTTAAGTAGCTGCTTAAGTGGAACTTGGGAGGCCATTAAATGACTCATTATCTCTATTTTCTCATATTTTTATTACAAGTCTCAATATTTAAAACCCTAAAGAGTGTTCAAAATTGGGAGAAACAATATTAGGGTATTTGGGGTGTTTGTGAGTTTGCATTACTCATTTTCTTATTGAAATCTTGGTAAGTTTTTCTTAAATCGTGATTAATTCCACAATTTATTCCCAAAATCCCTAGATTATTATTGGGTTTATTTTAGCACCGTTTGATCTCAAATTTACCAATTTTTAAGGGTAAATATTCCTTGAGTTTAGAGGGATGTGTTGACAGCTTTGAAATTGTGATATTACAAGCGGGCCCCATATAGGATTTTTACGTGATTTTGGATCCGAATCATAAAAATGCAATATGGGTACCATTATTCACATATTGATGAGTAGATTACACTTTTGATATCATGGCATCATGCAAAATCCTCTAAAGAGGGTAAATCATTGATTTAGCTGACTTCATCGGGCTTTCTTCGGTGTCTAGGTAGTCTAGGTTTACCCTTCTCATAGATTGGGATAAATTGTAGTACAATTATGATAATGTGTTATATGCGGGTTAGAAATTAGGGCTTGGAGTTACATTTATTGTAAATTATATTATTTATCTAATTAGAGGCCGTCATTAGGCATAATTGACTTACCTAACTCGTTCTTTAGGTAGATTAGCTATCTTAGGAATAAAATATGGGTTATTTAATATCTAATAGTGAAATCAGATACCTTAGCCTAGTTCAGAGTAAAATTTACTTTAGAATGGATTTCGAGGATTAGAAGTTGGTCCCTCCAATCCACCTTACACGAATATTACTATTAGTCCCTTATAGACTTAATAGGCGTGTTACATGATCTAAATTTATGTTCTAGAGCTTAAGAGGGATAGATACATGATGCTTCATGCTAGATTGATACTTGGGAGATGATTTTTTAGTTTTAATTTGAGTCTGGCGATTTATCATCTTAAGTTCGATTTAATTTTGGCATTGTTCGTGATTTCGATTCAAGTCCTTCTAATTATGATATGAGTTCCAGTTCAAGTTTGGCATTGATTGGTTATTTATGACATTGATGGAATTGGTTTGAGTCTGGTGTTTTCGATATGGAAGGATCCAAAGTTATGAATTTGAGATATGGCTAATTAGTATAATTCTAGCTATTACTTCTCTTTGATTGCAAATGCTAGGATTATGGGGGCCAACATTGGGTTATTTACTTTATTGCACTTCCTGGCTTATGGGGGTCAGTATGTACAGATAGTTATATTTTCCTTTATTATTATTTTGGTTTTTGATGTTCCGGCTTTGAAGGGAATATTTTACATCTTTTTCGAGGAGTAATTGTGTGTTTTTAAGAAAACAATGGTGTATTTAAAGTTGGCTTTTAGTGTTTTTAAGACAAGGACTTACTTCAAGAAACAACTTGGAAAAATGGACAAACAAGAGCAAAAAAGAGGAATGACGGCCAAACTGACGAGCCGTTAACCATGAGATGGACCATCAGGGTGTCCGTTAAACATAAGCAAAATGACCAGAATGGCTACCCCAAGTGATGGTAAAAGTGATGGATCGTCAGACCTCTGACAGGCCATCAACCTGGCCATCAAATAAGAAGAAAGAAGTCTGGCAAGTGATCTAGAGATAGTCCAAGTGATGGACCTTCAGACCATTGGCGATACGTCAACTTGACCGTAAACCATTAAACAAAGTGAAGCATCCTGGGACCCTCAGTGATGGTCCATATGACAGAATGTCAGGCCATGACAGGCCATCAACTTGGCCATCAACAATGATGCAGCAATACTAAGTTTGAATTTTAAATCCACAATACCTGGAAATATATAAATACCCAGTCTAGGTTTAGATTTGGTATCTTTCATTCATTTTTTATCTGATTTTCAACTATTGAGAAACTTGTATCTTATTATTCTCCGAGAATGAAATGAAATTGTGGATTTGAATACTTTATTCACTATTCTTCTTTTGAGATCAAGAACAATTCTTGGGATATTTTTGTAAGTAATTCCTTAAATTATTTATGAGAAATAGAATGGAATCTTCTTTTGTTTCTATGATGTGTGGCTAAAGCTCCCAAATCTAGGGTTATGGGAGCCTTGATGTGATTAGTTGTTTAGGGTTGTGAGATTGTTTGAATTCTATAACTAATTACAATTGTATAAACTCCTCTTCATTATTATGGTCTTTCTTGGTTGCAAACTTAAAGGGTGAGCCCAAGAACACCACTTGTTTGAGTAGACATGTGTGTGTTGGAAAAAGATGAGATTTACAAGGATCTCAAAGGCTTTAACCTTTGGTTTAAGGGTTGATACCTTAACAAGATTAACTCACTTGAGAAATCAATTGAACATATCAATATATTCTTTAATTTTTAGAGAATTAAGGGATAATCATCTATTAAGGTTGAGAAATGCGTAGATGAACTTTAGAGTTCAATAATTCTTGCAATTGGAATTTTTTACGTATGAATTCGGGATAACTCACAACCTTGACTGCTGCAACATCTTGGTGAACATAATCTTAGTTTCTCATTCTCATTGAATCAAACCTTACAAACATACTCATTAGTTGGAAAACAATTTACTACACGCCTACTTCACCATTCACAAATAACCTTTCTTTACTCCGGAACCTTCGATCAAGCATCCAATAATAATCATAATGCTTAATTTCCATAGTATTCCCTATGGGATTTGACCCTAACCAAGTTGGGTTCTATATTTGACGATGACCTCTTACGCTTTCTAATGATAGTTGTAATATGGGCGTATCAAATTTTGGCCTTATTGTTGGTGAATACGGTTACCAATTAAGTTTATGAGAGTTAATTGACATTTAGTTAAGTTCCTAATTTTACTTTTATTTGTTGCTTTGGTTCATTACAGGATCTTTATTTTGAATGCCACATATGAGGAGGTCAAGATAACCATTATTAACATATCATCCAAAACCTCAATTAATTGGCATAACGGAAGATCAGCAAGAAGCAGATAGGCTAGCTGCCTTGGATAGAGCTCAATTGAATCAACCAAATGATGGTCAACTAGCTCATGATCCTAACCTAGCTGGGGAGGACCTGGGAGATGATTATCTAATTGATCCTTTAAATAGGAGGTGTGTTAAGACAATAGATGCGCCAGTGAATAGGAATTAGACAGCTATGGGAAAAGCAAACTGCCAACCTGCTGTATAGTTTGTAGCTGATAAGGGAGATGACACATATTTAGACGAGGCTGGTGCTACAGGAGAAATTATTCCACCATCTTTGGCACCAGGAGTGAAGTTCAAAACCAAAAGCACTATGATACAATTGCTTAACCTCAAAGGGTGGTTTGGTGGACTTCCAGGGGATGACCCAAATATGGACTTGGTGAACTTTATCAACATCTGCAAATATTTTGACAAAACTAGAGTTGGACAAAATGAAATTCGTCTGCGGTTATTCCTGTTGTCTCTGTCTAGGGAGGCAAAAATGTAGTTGAATGAGTTGGATCCAGATTCTACAACAAACTGGAGGCAATAGAAAAAATCTTTCCTAGAAAGGTTCTTTCTGCCTTCCAGGATGTTACAGTTGAGGGACGAGATTAGCAATTTCAGGAAGTTACCCAATGAGGCACTCTATGAGACTTGGATAAGATTCCAGAAGATGTTGACATAGTGCCCTAACCATAAGATGATCGATAAGTATTTGATGGAGATATTCTACAGAGCTTTAAACTCCATCACTAAACCAACAGTGGACATTGTTGTAGGGGGAGCATTCATGGAGCTTACTTTCACTGAGGCTAAGATATGTTGGAGCGATTGACTAAGACAAGTAAAGCTTGGCATACCAGGGATTTTGTGGTAACCGGCCCCATTGTGTCTAGTATATGATAGCTAAATAATGCAGGAGAGAAGAAGAATGAGATCAAAACATGGCCCATATAAAGACCAAGATGGATTTTCTTACTAAGCATTTGCTATTAGGAAAGACAGAAAAGGTAAAGGCCATAGGGTGAAAAATTAGGGGAGCCAAGTCCGATTCTGAGGAGGAGGCTAACTATCTGAATAACTAAGGGAATTTTCGAGGCAATAGACAAGGAAATAAAGGTTGGAACTACTATGACAAAGCTGGTTATAGAGATTGTGACGAAGGGAGTTGGAAAAATAAGAATGATAAAAGTGGATTGTATATGCCTCCTGGAAATCGTGATAATGCTGCTACTAGCTCGGGTAACATGTCCATGGAGGACATGATGGAAAAGTTATCGAAAGGGGTGGAGTCGACTAATGCTAGTGTGATAATGATGAAGAGTCACTTATCCTCAATGTGTCCGTTGGCCGATTCACATTCAACTTCTATAAAACAGTTGGAGCAGTAAATGAACCAACTTTTGGCGGCACTTAATTTAAGAAGGAGTGGTACATTGCCGAGTGACACGATACAAAACCCTCAAAATAATGGATCTTGTATGACGATTACTACTCGCAATGGTAAAGTATTACTGGGCCCTGCTATGCACAGGCCTTTAATTAATGATGTGGTGAAGTTGGATGAGAAAGCAAAAGAAGACCGTCAGTGGAGTCTAAGAAGCTAGATAACAAAGATTGTCCATCAAACTATCAAAACCCTGATGAGTTAGAAAAAGATAAGGGAAAGGAGGGAAAAGTAGTGGTTAAAGTAATGCCAAAACCACTCCCTCCATTTCTTTATTTATTGAAGAAAAAGGTGGATGACACAAAATTTAGCAAGTTCATGGCAATACTAAAATAGTTGACTATGAATGTGCCTTTGGTGGAGGCTCTGGAACAAATGCCTGGCTACGCTAAATTCATGAAGGATCTTGTCACAAAGAATAGGTCGGTGATCTATGAACCAGTGGACAATTTTCACCATTGAACTTCTATTTCAACAAGATCCTTAGTGCAAAAGAAAATGGATACTGAAGAGTTTACTACCCCGTGTACTATTGGATCGTTGGATTTCGAAAAGGCCCTGTGTGATCTTGGGGAAAGTATTAATCTGATGCCATTGGCAGTTTATAAGAAGTTGGATTTAGGAGATCCATACATACTAACATGAGTCTTATGATAGTAGACCGATCAGTAAAGCAAATAGTTGGTATGTTATATGTTGTGCTTGTGAAAATAGCCAGTTTTAGTTTTCCTACCAACTTTGTGATCCTAGATTATGAGGTGGACTTTGAGGTACCCATAATCTTGGGTAGACCTTTTCTCATAGCTAGGAGTATGTTGATTGACTTATGGGCAAATGAGCTACAATTTAGGCTCAGTGATAAGGTAGTCCAATTTAATGTTTGTCAGTCCATAAAGCAACACAAGGAGATGAGTTAATTCTCCATTGTAAATGTATATTATAAAAATAAGCAAATGGTGCCGCTAGAAGAAAAATTTACTATTTAAACTTTGGTTGTGGTATTAATGAACTTTGATAGTAAAGGTATTGAAGAATATGTGGAGATAGTGTGTGACTTGATGGCAATGGGATCATATTCATACGCTCCCAAAAAGCTGTATTTGGACCTCAAAATTATCCAACACCACTGGTCAAATCTTCTATTAAAGAGCCACCGGTATTGGAGTTGAAGGAGCTTCCAGGCCATCTTCGGTATGTGTTTCTAATCAGTAGAAACGCCTTACCTATGTTTATTGTAGCAGGCTTAGGTGAACAGCAGGTGGACGCCCTTATTTCCGTACTTAGGAGATACAAAAAGGCTATAGAATGGACGATTGTTGATATTATTGGTAATCCATCGGGTATCTACACCCATAAAATTTAGTTAGAGAAAGAGTTCATACCAACTATTGAGCATCAAAACAGATTGAACCATCTCATGAAAGAAGTATTTAAAAAGAAGATTATTAAATGGCTTGACACAGGGGTAGTGTTCCCTGTCTCCAACAGCAAGTAGGTGATTCCTATGCAATGTGTGGCTAAGAAAAGGGGCATGACTATAGTTTCTAATGAGAAGAAAGAGTTAATTCTGCTTACGCCAGTGACTGGATGTTGAGTGTGTATGGACTATAGAAATTTGAACTCTTGGACATTGAAGGATCATTTCCCAATGCCCTTCATGGATTAGATTCTTCATCGTTTGGTAGGAAAGGGTTGGTATTGCTTCTTGGATGGGTATTCAGGATACAATCAGATTTTGATTGCCCTAAAAGATTAGGATGAAACAACATTAACATGCCCATATGGAATATTTGCATTCAAGCGAATGTCATTCGGTTTATGTAATGCACCTGCCACATTCTATCAGCGCATGATATCTATCCTCTCTGACATGGTGGATGACACCTTGGAGGTGTTCATGGATGATTTTTCTGTAGTGGGTTACTCGTTCGATCTTTCTCTGGTAAATTTGAGTAGATCTCTATAGAGACGCGAGGAATTCAATCACGTACTGAACTAGGAGAAATGCCACTTCATGGTAAAGGAGGGCAATGTTCTTGGACATTGAATTTTAGCCAAAGGGATTAAAGTTGACCGGGCAAAAGTAGAAGTGATAGAGAAATTACCCCCTCTTATCTCTATGAAGGAAGTTCGTAGTTTCTTGGGGTATGATGGATTCTACCGCTGGTTTATTAAAGACTTCTCCAAAATTGCAAATCCATTAAGCAAATTGTTGGAGAAGGAGACAACTTTGTATTTGATGATGATTGTAGAAAGGCATTTGAATGCCTTAAAGGAAAATTTGTGGCTGCCCCAGTTATTGTTACTATAGACTAGTGTAAGCCATTCAAAATCATGTATGATGCAATTGGAGTGGCACGGGGTTATGGTTGGCCATAAGAAAGAAAAATTGTTTCACCCTATTTACTATGCGAGCAAGGAATTGAATGAGGCATAGAAGAATTACACTGTTACTGAGCAAGAACTTCTCGCGGTTGTCTATGCTTTTGAGAAGTTCTGTGCTTATTTATTGGGAACCAAGGTGGTGGTTCATACAGACCATGCTACCTTGAGATATTTTATGGCAAAGAAGGATGGTAAACCAAGGTTAATCAGATAGGTTCTGCTTCTAAAAGAGTTTGACTTTGAGTTCAAAGATTGAAAAGGATGAGAAAATCAAGTCACAGACCATAGATCAGGAAATCACTGATAAATGTGAAATTGATAATGCATTCCCTGATGTCAAAATCCTTGTTGTTGTGCTTGAAAGAGTGCTTTGGTATATGGACATTGCCAACTATGTGGTAAGTGATCTTATGACTGAAGATCTTTATTTTCATCAGAAAATAAAATTCCTTCATGCTACCAAAAGTTCCTTTTGGGATGAGTCATATCTATTCAGACATTATGTCGATAATATTATCAGAAGATTCATCCCAAAAGTTGATATGCTGAATATTTTGGAAGCCTTCCATGCTTCCCTAGTTGGGGTCACAATGCAGGTGACCGTACTGCAAGAAAAATATTGCAGAGTGGATATTATTGGCCAACCTTGTTCAAGGATGATTACAAATTTGTGAAGAGATGTAACCGGTGTCAGAGGCAAGGCTCAATTTTGAAGTGCCATGAGATGCCCAAGACAAAAATGCTAGAGGTTGATTTGTTCGACGTTTGGGTATTGTTTTCATGGGGCCATTCGTCAGTTCCTATGGGTTGAAATATCTCTTGGTTACTGTAGATTATATATCCAAATAGGTAGAATTGGTTGCTCTGGCTGACAACGAGGGTAAAAAAGTGGTTGCTTTTCTCAAAAAGAACATTTTCTCTCGCTTTGGAGTACCACGTACTATCATACACAATAAAGGATCTCATTTTCGCAACAAAGTGTTTTGGGTTGCCTTTGCAAAATTGATGTGTGAGCAAAAGCTAACACATTTAATGTTTTTTAGCTCAAAATAATTATGAATTCTGAAGCAACTCTTGTTGTTTTGATGTGTTTGTTCATGATATTGCAGTAAAAGGTTGAAGGAATGGAAATAAACGACAATGGAGCAAACGAGTTAAAAATCTGACCAAAAGAGAAGAAAACATGGCTGACGACATCCGTGATAATTCGTCATCCTTGTGATAGCCTATCAGAAGCAGCGTCATCCTTAACTAGGGAATTAGAGCTGAGAAGCATTTCTGATGACTCCTGTGATGTGGCGTCAAGTGGGTGATAAGGCGTCAAGAATGGCATCAGCCTTAAGCAGTAAATTAGCAATAGAAGAAGACATCTGACAACGCTGGTGATACGCCATCAGATCCTTGATGCGGCGTCAGAGTCATCATTAGCCTAAGCCAGAGAATTGAAGAAACCAGAGCAAGTCTGATGGCATCAGTGATAGGGCGTCAGACTCTTGACGCGGTGTCATCTTGGGCTTCACCTAATCCAAGAATTAATTGAATTTGCTATTTTATTTCCTTAATTAGGCTTTAGTATAAATAGCATCTTTTAGGGTTTATTCAAGAGATCTCTTTTTTTAATTTTGGAGAGTTTTATTTTTTTTGTGAATACTTATCAACTATTTGTGGATTCCTATTTTTGGGATTAAATTAAACAAACTACTTGTTGTTTTTCATCCGTTCTTAAGTTTATCCTTATCATCATGAATTCAATTTCGTATTTCGTTCATCAAATCATGAGCAACTAATTCCATTAGCCCGAGTTATGGGATCCATGGACAAGGGTTTGATAGGTTACTAGGTGTTTAACGGATTCAATTAACTGAAATCTACAGGTTGCAAACATTAGGTTATGCCTTAGGTTTTATTTGATTCTAACGGAGAAATAGACTAGAGGTCGTGAATTATCAATAGGGACTTGGAAGGTACCAAACTTATGTTTAATGATCAATGCCATAATTGGATTGATCTACCTGAGATAAAATCCTATTGGAGATAGATAAGTTATCTAAGTTTGAGAGAATTAGATAACAAATTGTCTGGGGAGGTCGAGAGATAAGTCAGATAGTATCGTCGTTAGGGATATTCTATTGTTTCTACTTACTTCAAGAATCCCAAGCATTACCTAGTATCTGTCAAATCCCAAAACCCATGGTGAACATAACTATGGTTTCCCATTTAGATTGATTTCAAACACTAAAATATTGAAAGTGACAATTAACTCTCTATGAACCTTAAACCCCCATTTTCGGAAACATTAAACTACCAGTAAAGTATTTCATAAACAAATTGAAGTTCACACCATACTCCTTGTGGGATTCGACCCTAACCTAGTTAGGTTTTATATTGACAACGATCCCTTACACCCATTCAAGAGTGCAATTTGAGCATTGTCAAAAATGGCGCCGTTGTCGGGGAATACAATTGTAGACTAAAAGTTTGTGTGTGAAAATTTGTTGATAGTTAAGTTTCCTTGATTTACGTTTATTTGTTGTTTTTGTCTATTTAAGGTACTGTGTTGTTTATGCCAAAAATAAGAAGTTTCGAAGAACTACTATTACTAATCAACCCAAAACCTCAACTGATAGGGAGAATGGGGGAACAACAGAAAGCAAAAAAACTAGCTGCTTTAGCTAGGGCTCAGGTGAATGTGCAGAATTTAGGTCATCAAGCATGTCACTAGAACCCTGATGATGAAGACTTGGGTGATGAGGAATTACTGAATCCTCAAAACCCAAGAAGAGCTGAGCAAGTTGCTGCACCAGTGCAGCGAAATGTCAATAGAAACCGTCCAGTTTGAGGAAGATATAGTCAACAGCCTATTTAATATGAGGCTGGTGAAGATAATGAAGGAATGGACGATGCTGGTGCAACAGGTGCTATCATTCCTCCACCGTTGGCACCAGGTGCAAAATTCAGCATAAAAAGTACCATGATCCAACTCCTAAATCTGAAGAGGCTATTAGGAGGCTTTCCTGGTGATGATCCGATCATGCATTTGGTGAAATTCATCACTATTTGCAAATCCTTTGACAATACAAGAGTGAGTCAGAATGCGATCAGGTTGAGGTTGTTTCTGTTGTCTCTGTCTGGAGAGACAACAATATGGTTGAATGAACTAGAGCCTGATTCTATAACTAACTGGAGATAGTTGAAAGATGTGTTCCTAGAACGGTTCTTTCTACCTATAGAAGGGTACAGTTGAGGGATGAAATTAGTAACTTTAGATTGCTCCCGACTGAAGCATTGCACAAAACCTGGGAAAGATTTAAGAAGAAACTTGCACAATGTCCAAACCACAACATGACTGACTTACACTTGATAGAGACTTTGTACAGAGCTTTCAACTCTGTGACAAAGCCAATTGTTGGCAATGCTGCAGGTGGTTCATTCATTGATCTCTCTTTTCTAGATGCTTCTGACATATTGAATAGAATGACCAAATAGAGTCGGGCTTGGCATACTAAGGATTTAGTATTAGCTAGCCCGACCGTTGCTGGTGGTATAACTGCGAAGCAGTGTAGAAGGGATGAGGAGTGATATTAGGACATGGCCCATTTGAAGACGCAGATGGACTTGGTGGCCAAGCACTTTCTATCCGGCAAGACTGAAATAGTTAAAGCTGTGGAATCTCAGGAAGCTATTTCTGTAGGTGCTGATGTGGAGGCAAACTATGTGCGTAATCAGGGGGTTTTTGAGGAAATATCCAAGGGAACCAAGGTCGGACTTTTTATGACAAGCCTGATTATAAAGATAGGGAGGAGGGACACTGGAGAAACAATAATGACAGGAGTGGTTTGTATGTTCCTCCTGGAAGTCGGGATACTGCAACAACTAGTTCTGGCAAGATGTCCATGGAGGACATGATGGAAAAGTTGTTAAAGCGAGTTGAAGCTACTAACTCAAGGGTAACTACTATAAAGAGTGAGTTTTCTACCCTCAGTCAGTTGGTTAGCTCACACTCTGCTTCTATCAAGCAGCTGGAGCAATAGATGAGCCAACTTTTGGCTACTCTAAACCAGAGAAAAACTGGTACTTTACCTAGTGATACAGTTCAGAACCCATGGACTGATAGTTCTTGTATTGCGATTACCACTCGGAGTAGTAAGATGTTATCTGGCCCTTCTATGGGCAAAGCTATGGAGAATGAGGTAAGTATCGTTGAACCAAAAGAAAGAAATCCAGTTGAGTCTGAGAAGCAGAATGGTTTTGTTAATATTTTAAAGAAAGAAGACGAAAAGGAAAGGGAAGTGGTATTGAATGAAATGCCAAGACCACCACCTCTCTTTCCTCAGAGATTGAAGAAGAAAGTAGATAACGAAAAATTTAGCAAATTTATGGCAATATTGAAACAACTGACAGTGAATGTGCCATTGAAGGAGGCACTTAAGCAAATGCCAAACTACGCTAAATTTATGAAGGAATTATTAACAAATAAATGAAACGTAAGCTGTGAGCCAGTGGACAACATCCACCACTGCAGTGTTGTTTCTCACAATCCTTAGTGCAAAAAAAGCCTGACCCTGGAGCATTTACTATACCGTGCACAGTTGGGTCCATGAAGTTTACCAAAGCTTTATGTGACTTAGGAGAAAGTATTAGTATGATCCCACTTGATATCTACAAGAAGCTTAGATTGGGGGAACCTACCCCCATAGCGATGCATCTTGTGATGGAAGAAAGATCGGTGAAGCGACCAGTTGGTATATTGCATGATGTGCTGGTAAAAGTGGATGACTTTATTCTGCCTGCAGATTTTGTGATATTGGATTGTGATGTTGATTTTGAGGTACCCATTATTTTGGGTAGACCACTATTAGCTACGGAAAGAGTATTGGTTGATATGGACCTCAAAGAGCTAAAGTTCAGGTATGGAAAAAGAGAGGCCAGATTCAAAATGTATCCTCCTATGAAGCAGTTGAAGGAGATGAATATATTCTCGGTTGTGGATGTATTCCGGGAAAATGGTAATGAGGTATCGATATGGTATCTTGACGAAGTCTGAGTAGTCAAGATGTCCAAGTCGTGCCGCTATATTAAATCAGGCACTATTGGGAGGCAACCCAAAATTTTATTTTCATGCATTTTGTTTATATCCATTTAGGTAGTAATCGGAAGGAACTGAAAAGGGTACAAAAAGGTCATGGTAAAAACTGAAGAAAGCAAGCCAAGTGGTCTTGACAACATTTGTGATAAGCTATCACAACTATGACAGCTTATCACCAATATCATCAGAAAGACCAAAGGTTGAGACCTTTTCTGTAAAGGCTGATGACCCCCGTGATAAGCTATCACATTTATGATGTCTTATCATAAGTTGTCATCAGCCATTACCCTATTTTTGAAAAATCTAGACCCAAATTAGTTAAAATCCAACCCGGCCCAGATACAAAACCTTTTAGGTTCCCAGTTTTTGTTAGTTTCCTTCTTTAAGTTTTATTTCCTTCTTTTGTCATTTCCTGCCTTAGTTAGGATATTTACTTCCTTTCAAAATACTTATAAGTGAACAAGGAAACAGCCTTCCTGATAGTTGTGGGATTGCAAAGATATTCAAAATCAACCTCTCATCTTTTCTTCTCTCTCGCATATAAGCAAGTCAAAGTTCATCATTAGGTATGTTCTTAAGCTCATCTTCACTCTTCTTTTCAGTGGAAAGAATAAGTTAAGTTGATTGTGCCCTTACTATGAAAATTGGAGATTATGGTTGAAGTGGTTCTTAAATTGCAAAATTAAAACCCTAGTTTAATGAGTGAAAACTCCATGTGATTCTAAGGAAAATTTGGTCCCTAAATTAAGAATGAAAACTGAGTTAGACCAAAAATCCAGACTGACGGCATCACTGATAGGCTATCACAAACATGACGCCTTATCAGGAATGTTATCACAAGCCTGAGAAAAGAAAAGTCAGTTTTTTTAGAGCTGGCGACAAAGATGATAGGCTATCATAACTGTGATGCCTTATCAGCCATGTCATCACAGCATGTTGATAATGCACTGTCTTGACCTTCTTTTTCTTAAGTTACTGAATTCAAATGGAATGTATGTGTTCTTTATACTGAGTACTGAATATTATTTTCTTGATATCACAAGAATACTAAAATGGCACCAAAAGGCAAAAATCCTAACACTCCAAAGAAGGCTGCCAAGCCCAAGGTGGTTTGAAAGCTCATTGATAAAGACTCTGATTATGAAGATAAAGAACCACTGCTCAGGTGGAAGAGAAAGAAATCAAGTCCAAAGGCACCTCCTCCACCTAAACCCATTGAGGTGGAGGATAGTGATGATACTGAGACCACCACTCTAACTGACAGTGAATCTTCTGAGCAAGAGGGTTCTAAGCAAAATGAGTTCGAATAGCCTGAGTCTGAGAAGGCTGAATCTGAAGAACTGAAGGTAGGATATGCTGAGTATGACAAATCTGATTCTGAGGAACCATCCTCAAAAACTCCCTCAGCTGAAAGTCAGGTTGAGAAGGAACCACCAGCTCGGGGAACTTTGATAAAATGCAACAATCTTGAGGTTTCAGAGAATGCTAGATGGCAGATCCCTGAAGCAGAGGACATCTTCCTCAAAGGTCTGATCAGAACAAAAAGAAGATTTTCCAGACGGCCAATTTTTCCAGAAAAGAGAGTCATCATCACAGGATTGACAGGGTATCCTACAGCTGAGCAGAAGTTCAAAAACTATTGGCTAGGATGGTCTACTAAGGGAGAAAAGTCATTTTGTCCTACATTAGTTCGAGAGTTCTATGCGAACTACTAGGCTGGATTAAAGAGTATGTGAAATAATGGAAAGACCATAGCAGACCAGCCTTTGCTGACCAGAGTTCCAGTTCGTGGGGTAAATTTAGATATTTCTAACCCAACTATCAACATATTTCTACATGGGCCCAAATTCATTCCTCAGGTCATAAATTCGGTATTCTACTATCGACTGAAGAGTAAGGATAACCAGCATCCTTGGTTAGCTACACTAATAGCAGAAGGAGATCCGTTATGGCTTACCAGACCTAGTGAGCGAATTTACAAAGCTTCTTTCTATCAAAAGGAAAAGTTCTGGTGGGGTATTGTACTCATCTATTTGATGCCAACTGATGGAGATAATATTATTGGGGATAATCGAGCTATATTGGTTACATGTCTTGAGGCTAACCTTAAGCTGGACTTTGGAGAGATCATTGCTAAAGAGATCAAGATTCGGGTAACAAGTTCTGACACCGCTTACCCATTTCCTTGTTTGGTCACCAAGTTATGCAAAGAGTTAGAGGTACCAAAAATAGCAAGGATTGATCATATGTTGTATGCCACTAAGACCCACAACCCTATACAATATGATAAAGATCATCCGAGGCTGACACTTGACAGAGGGGTGAGAGGTGAGGTGAACCTATCAGTTGCAGGCCCTAGTTCAGTACCTAAAGTAAAGCTGCAAGACTCTGAGGCTGCACCACCAAACTCTTCAGTACAGGCAGGTTCAGTACCTAAGAATAAGTCAGGCCCTTTAGCTCCTACAGCACCAGCAGGAGTTACAGCCTAGCCAATTGATATCAGAAAAGTGGCCAAACAGGACAAATGGTGTGAGACACAACTACATACCTTCGCCAACCAGTTTGCCGCTGCTATAGATAAGTAAATTAAGGCTGCTCTTGAGCCTTTTGCTATATTACCTGCATGGGTGGCGGATCTGGAGAACTGTTTTGATATAAGGGCATAGGAATTGACTGGAGAAAATCTTGCTGAATTCAGAGTGGACCTAGATAAGGTAAAGGCTGATATGGTGGTGTTACAGTAATACCAATTTATGATGCCTGTAGGGAAGGTAGCTGAAGAATCTGAGGATAAACCCCCAATCCTTGATCTCACTGTAGAGCCAGTGAAAAAAAATAAAAAATAAAAAAGCTGAAAAAGGTAAGACAAAGAGACAAGAGAATGATGAGAATGAGATCAAATCTAATAAAAATGCAAAGAATAAGAAGAAATAAGAGAAGACACTACAGGCAGATGATGAGCTAAAAGAACAGGAGAAAGCCGATCTAAAAAAGGCAACACAAGCATCCCTAGAGGATTATTAGAAATGGGATGAAGTACTGCGAGTGAGGGCTATAAGAGCGTCGTCTAGCAGAGCAGCTGTACCAGAGCAGAGAGAAGCTCTTGATGAGGGTGACACTACTACAGGGTCAAGGACCCATGATTTGAGACTTGATTGACTCCAAGTATACCTTAGCCCTTAGTTTTATTTTGTTTTGATTTTAAGTTGAGGGTGTAGGGTAGCATGTTGTTATAGAATCTTCTATAACTAAATAAGAGTAGTACAAGTACTGTAGGAAGTTAACTTATATTGTGATTTTGAACATCTCTCCAATGGTTTGTCTTCCATGACTGTGTGAATTGCATCTGGGTGTGACCGTTGTGCATCCGGTTAGGGCATTAGTCTAGTGCTTAATAACCACTGCTAAACAATTGCATGAACCAGATAGGTTGTAGCTAGTGATGTTCTTGTGTGCCTTGTGTGTGTGAGATCTCTACTGAGTTCCCTTTGTACTGTCGAATCCAGAACTTCCTTGGTTCATCTTACCTTAGTTGAAAGATAGGGGCTAGGAAAGGATCATAGGCCATTTTTTAATTGAGTCACTTTTTAACCTAAAATGACCTTCCCTGTGTACATGTTACCACTTGATCCCTGTTTTGAGCCTAAGTTAACCATTTCTTTCTATAATACTTATCACCTTCTCTTTTAGTTCATAATGAACCGATTTTGGCCTTGGTCCTCCTTGGACACTGTGCACCTTGACTTAGTCAAATAGCCTAAGTTGAGGGTGGCTATCATAGGGGTGCATGATGTAAATTAGGTATGAAGAAGGGTAGAGTAAAAGAAAAAGAATAAGTGAAAAAAAATAGAAAGTTGGGTATTGGTGAAAAAGAGCAAGAAAAGAAATTTGTTTGAATAAGAAGAAAGAACCACCCATTCTGAATGTGTAATCAAGAAAAGAGAAAAAGAAGAGAAAAGAAAAAGAGAAAAAAAGAAGTTAATAAGTGGACCCCACAAGTTAAAGTAGTACCAAGGAGGTTAGTCACTCTAAATGCCATATAATATCATACCAGCCCTTAGCCTATGTTACAATCCTAAGAAAGACCTATAGTGATCCTAGCTTACCTATCTAGACACTTTGGTAATGAAGATAAGGGCAAGCATATGGTGTTTGGCATACATTGGTTTGAACTTTATTCTGAGAGTGAGTGTTTTTGTGATGATCCCCATGTTGATTATTTGATTTTTATTGTGAGAGAAAAAAGGGAAATTCTTTGTTGTGAGGGCACACTAGTATGTAGCTAAGTGACTTACTTGTCTGAGTAGTGTCATATTGATATAAGCATGATTTTTGGTACTTAGTTGATGCCATGGCTAGAATCCCTTGGGTTACATTGCTGCTTTTTTATAAGATACACAGTAGTTTAAATTGGTTGACCTTGGAGGTGGTAACTGAGTTTTGAGCTAAAATAGTTGTCGGCAGTTGAATATTCTTTGTATTCTCTTAGTTAGTTTGTTTCTTGAGGACAAGCAATTATTTTAAGTTGAGGGTGTTGATGTGTGAGCAAAATCTAACAAATTTAATGCTTTTTAGCTTAAAATAATTGTGAATTCTGAAGCAACTCTTATTGTTTTAATATGTTTGTTCATGATATTGTAGTAAAAGGGTGAAGGAATGGAAATAAATGACAATGGAGCAAAAAAGTTAAAAATCTAAACAAAAGAGAAGAAAAAATGGCTGACGACATCCGTGATAAGTCGTCAGCCTTGTGATAGCCTATCAGAAGCAGCGTCAGCCTTAACAAGGGAATTGTAGCTGAGAAGCAGTTCTAACGACGCCTACGACATGGCCTTAAATGGGTGATAAAGCATCAAGAATGGCATCACCCTTAAGAAATAAATCAGCGATAGGAGAAGATATCTGATGACATTGGTGATACATCGTCAGATACTTGATGCGGTGTCTGAGTCATCATCAGCCTAAGGCAGAGAATTAAAGAAACTGGAGCAAGTTTGACGTCATCCGTGATAGGGCATCAGACTCTTGATGCAGCGTCAGCTTGGGCGTCACCTAATCTGAGAATTAATTGAATTTGCTATTTTACTACCTTACTTAGGCTTTAGTATAAATAGCATCTTTTAGGGTTTATTCAAGAGTTCTCTTTTTTAGTTTTGGAGATTTTTATTTTTTCGTGAATACTTATCAACTGTTTGTGGATTCCTATTTTTGGGATTAAATTGAAGAAACTGCTTGTTTCTTTTCATCTGTTCGTAAGTTTATCCTTATCATCATGAATTCAAATTTGTATTTCATTCATAAAATCATGAGTGGCTAATTCCATTAGCCGGAGTTATGGGATCCATGGACTAGGGTTTGATAGGTTACTAGGTGTTTAACGAATTCAAAGAGTAGTAGGACGTCTTGAAATTCTGTTTTTTAACTGAAATCTACTGGTTGCAAACATTAGGTTATGCCTTAGGTTTTATTTGCTTCTAATGGAGAAATAGACTAGAGGTCTTGAATTATCAATAGGGACTCGGAAGCTACCAACCTTCTGTTTAATGATCAATGCCGTAACTGGATTGATCTACCTGGGATAAAATCCTATTGGAGATAGATAGTTATCTAAGTTTGAGAGAATTAGATAATAAATTGTCTTGTGAGGTCGAGAGATAAGTCAGATAGTATCATCGTTAAGGATATTCTACTATTTCTACTTACTTCAAGAATCCCTAGCATTACCTAGTATCTGTCAATTCGTAAAACCCAAGGTGAACATAACTCTGGTTTCCTATTTAGACTGATTTCAAACACTAAAATATTGAAAGTGACAATTAACTCTCTGTGAACCTTAAACCCCCATTTCTGGAAATATTAAACTACGAGTAAAGTATTTCGTAAACAAATTAAAGTTCAGACCATATTTCCTGTGGGATTCGACCCCAACCTAGTTTGGTTTTATATTGACTACGATCGCTTACACCCATTCAAGAGTATAATTTGAGCATTATCAAAAATGTGGGGTGAAGTATTATAAAGTAGAAACTCCATACCACCCACAGACTAGTGGGAAAGTGGAGATATCGAATCGAGAGATAAAGGCTATCCCAGCAAAAACATTGAACACAAGTAGGCAAGACTGGTCTCAAAAGCTCGATGATGCCTTGTGGGTGTATTGGACTGCTTTCAAGACACCTATTAGGATGTCACTATTTTATCGGGTCTATGGGAAAGTGTGTCATTTGCCTATAGAGTTGGAACACAAGGCTTTATGGGCACTCAACAGGTTAAATCTTAATTGGAAAGAGGCAGCAGAGCTAAGACTGGGGCAGTTGAATGAGATGGATGAATTCCATCTTGGGGATTATGAAAGAGTAGACCTATACAAGGAAAGAATAAGGAAATATCACGATTAGAGTATTGAAAAGCAGGATTTTTAGAAAGACGATTAGGTATTACTCTTCAACTCCAGACTGAAGCTCTTTCTAATAAACTTAGGTCTAAGTGGTGTATCCCATTTAAAATTATACACGTCTATTCATCTGGGGTAGCCGAACTTGAGAATGAAGATGGAAGCGTCTTCAAAGTAAATGGGCAATGAGTCAAACTATATATCGGTCCAATGGAGTTGTTTGAGTACTTAATATAGTTTATCTTAATGAAGTCTGAGTAATCGATATAACTGAGTCGTGCCGCGATAGCAAATTAGGCGCAACTAGGAAGAAACCCATAATATGTTGTTGTATGTATAGTTAGAGTTATTTGCTTCTTTTGGTATGATTTGATGTGTTTGTTGAAGTGTGCAGGGATAAAAATACAGAAAAATAGGATTTGATCAAGTTGAGGAAGGTTGACGGGAATGTTGATGGACTATCATTGCCTTGATGGACTGTCACTAAAATCATCAAAGCCATTGCAGAAAAATTGGACATTCTAGATAAGGCTTGATAGCTCAGCTGACAGACCGTCACATTCTCGACGGACCGTCAAGGTCACCGTCAACATGGAGCTAAAAAATTAAGGTTCTGGATAAGAGCTGACAGACACCACGATGGATCTTCAATCTTGTAATGGATCATCATATTCACCGTTGCAACAAAACAAAGTAATTCAAGTTTTAGTAAGGTTGACGGTGGAACCTACGAACTGTCAGACACCGATGGATCATCAGGTTTACCGTCAAACATACCCTAGTTTTTAATTGAGCAGGTCGGGTCACCAAAGGGCTATTTAATCATTTTGATCTGATCCAAATGCTATTTAATGGATAATGGGAGTATTTACTCACACGTTCCTACCTCTTTAACCCCCATAACCATTTAAATTCATGTACATTCATTTTAGAATTCAAATTCATTCCATATTAGGACTCTTCATCTTTTCTTTTCTCCTATTTAAACCTTAACACTTTTCTATAATTATAATCAAAAGCAAAGTAAAGCCACTCATTGAGAAATTGATTAGTCCAGTCTATTCTAAGTTTTGCAAGTCAGAGCATTGAAGAGTACTTCAAGGACAAGGTATGATCAAAAATCTACTTTTCTTTTCAGAATGTAGAACATGAATAATGTGAGTGTGATAATGGATGAAAAAACTCTTTCTTTTCTTGTTGTTGATTTTGTGCCTTTAATCGAACTCTGGTAAATATTGTTCTGGGTGATGTCTGAGTAACCTATGGCAAAAAATAGTGCAGTTATATTCAAAGGTTGAAATTAATATGGTAATTGTGTGCTTAATGATTAAATGCACAACAGATGTTCGTAAAATTGTCAAAGAGAAAGAGGAAATCAATAATTCCAGTTGACGGCCACACCGATGGACTGTCAGACTGTCCATCAACTAGTTTCAAAAGTACTGTCTCACTGACTATGTTGTGAAGGACTTCTTTACGGACCGTCAGATGCCTGATAAACCATCAGACTATCCGTCAACACAACTCTGAACCTGATTTCTTTCAGTTTCTAATTCAATATTGATGTTTTGTTCTCTATTCAGGATAAATGGTAAGAAAATTACCCCCACACAAAGGTGGTGGCAGAGATCAACAAGCACAGGGTAGAGGTGAACTGGCACGCTGTGAGGAAGCACCTACCTTCAATACTCATCAGTGGTTGACTCAAGTATTCTCCCAATCTAAAGAGAAGAGTAAAAGTAATAGCAGTAGCAGTACTACTTCCAGCCCAAACGAGGATGGGGTTAACACATCAAACCCCGACCAAGTTGAGGCATTAGAAGCTAATGATACTAATGTGATTAAAAGAAAAGATCCTCAAATGTAGGAAGAAATTAGGTGGCAGATTAAAGGAGCATGGGAGAACTATCTTGATGATCTTGAACCAATAGCAAATAGGAAAATAAAGAGGCCCATCTCAGAGAAGAACTAAATTGTCACTTTTGAGATGCATGATTACCCAGAGCTTGAGCAAAGATTTAATGATTACGAATTAGGGTGGATGAGCAGACCTGCAGGGACTTACTATCCCAATATTGTACGGGAGTTTTTCACCAATTATTTTGCACTGGTAGAGAAGGACTATCCCAGGGGTAAAAAAATTTTAGACTTGCCTAACAGGGAATTATTTTTGGTAAGAGGGGTCACCATTGATATCTCTGCTCAGACGCTGAATAGGATGTTATTTGAACCTGATTATGAGGCACCAACTTACATACCTGAACTTGAGCATCGTATAACTAAGACCTCTAGCCAAAGGCATTGGTTATCTAGGTTTCTCACTGATGATGGTAACACATCATGGGCACTTAATACTAAAGAGCGCATTGCTAAATTGTCCCTCAGCTTCTGGGCTAAGTTTTGGTGGGCTATTGCCAGACTGCGATTGATGCTGATAGGGGAGATGGTAACTTGGACAGTCATAGAGCAATGTTAGTTGCTAGTCTGGTTGTTGGGCTGAAGATTGACTTTGGCCATATTATTGTTGATGAGTTTTTCTTCCATGCACACAAAGTGGTGAACCCTTTACCATTCCCGTGTTTGATCACGAATCTATGTAGGCCAGCAAATATGCCTTTAATTAGAAGAGGTTGACAATGAGGTTAGAGCAAGTCACAAGCAGGATATTGAGAGAATGAAGAAAGATTCAAACATTGAGATGTGAGTCAAAAATCCACCTTTCTATCAGTCACAGTCATCTCTAGCCCCAGGGATGTTTGAGATCCCCACAGGTATGCCATTACTGATTACCACTTATGTGCTACTAGATTTTGTGCCCCCTGATGCTTCTACAGGGCTATATTCTATACCTTCGATGGGAGAGACTACAGATACTGGGTCTGTACCACCTTAGTATTATGAATATAGGTTGATGCAAGAAAACTTTGAAAAATCCGTGAGGACCCAGAAGAAGTTTGAAAAATAGTTAAACTCATGGGCAAAGCAGTTCAAACCATTTGTTTACCACATTATTGATGAAGCTTTAAAGCCATATCAAAATATTTAGGCCAAAATAGATGACATAGAAGAGCATATAAACAAATGGATGGATTCACTATCAGTGCCAGATTTTGCAAAGTTTGTGGTAGAATTTAGGCAGGCACGAGCTGACATTGCTTAACTAAAAAGAAAGCTAGTACAACAAATTTTTGATCTTGCATTGATAATCAGTGATGAAGACGTGGGCCTCGTTGATATTATGGGAATCCTACTAAAAGATAAAGGTAAACAAGTCGATAAAAATACTAACACAAAAGATTTAAGGAGAAGGAGGCGAGAAGATATGACACCAAAAAAAGAGAAGCCATAAAAATGAAGAAAGTTTTGAAGAGGTCGAGAGAGATAAAGAAAAAAGGTAGAAAAAGTTGGAAGATAAAGTAACAGGATTTTCCACTAGTTCAGCCCTATTGAGGGGGCCCACATCTACTCCGGTCCTATTCAAGATACCTCTAATTCAGGAGGGATCTATTTTAAGCACCCCTACTACCATTGGGGTCACTGATGTTTCATCTGAGGCAAAAAAAGCCTCACCAAATTTGACTGACTCACAAGCCTAAGAGGCTTTGCAAGTTTTTCACTCTCTTGTACTTTATTGTTAATGCATTTGAGGAAAAACCATTTTTGTCTAGTGGGGGTGGTGCTTGTTGTGCTGTTGGTCACCACGAGGACTTTTGTTGCCTGTGTTCTTTTCCCTTGTGTTCTACCTAGTAGAACTGGTATGTTTAGGTTATTATTTATTTCTCTTATGTATCGTGATGTAAATATTATTCAGTAATTATAAATGTTTTATGTTCTTCTCTTTTAGCACCTTTTGTATGTATGGATGAATAATAATGTGGCGGAATACAATGAATATCTTGTATTTGATTATAATTCCTTGTTACTTGATATGTGTTAAGAAACCATTTTGAATCTATGATTGGCATTAGGATGCAAAGATAAAATAAGCATGATCATGTAATGTGAACCCAAAAGTTGGTTGGATAAGTATTAGTTCATCGCCTGTGTGTGAGAGTATCTTGATATAGTTCTTGCATGGTGTATGCAACTAGAACTTACCCAGTTCATTTATGTTACTTTGTGGCTGATTCAATAGGATAGGATAGAAGGTCTCCTTCAGTTGTAGTCTGCCTAGCCATAAAGAACCCCACCAAAAATATGTAATTTCTTTCCTTTTGACTCTCTTTTTGATTTTGTTGTTTATTCAGTCCCTTTTATTGTTATTCAATCCCAACAATAACTTTGATTCACTCTATTTTTGATGTTAGATCCTAGTTTTGGCCATGGTCCAGTATTGGATATTTTTTACCTTAACTTAGGCAAAATGCCTAAGTTGAGGGTGGCTACTGCAGGGAAGTTAGTTTTTAATGTAAGTGGGTTGGCACTTTGATGCACTTTTCTGGCAGTACAATCACCAGCATGGTGACCTCCAACTGGGGAAGCATGAGTCACTTCTAGTACACTCAACATCTCTACTTTTGGAATGCACCGTCTAATAATACCATCCATATATTGCCGAAAAAGATATGGGTCAGAAATAATGCTTTACATCATGAAGAAACTTTTTCCTTTGATGAAAAGAAAGATTCTCTAGCATTACTTCACTTACCACATAGTTCGAGAAGTCAGCATACCAAGGTACTTTTTTGAGCACTGCAGCCAATACTTTCTTATCCAAAAAGGAATCATTAATTTTAAGTTCGTCTTTTATTGCCTACTCACCTTCGAGTTTGGATAGGTGATCAACCACCTGATTCTCACATCCCTTGCGATCCTTGACCTTGAAGTCGAATTCCTAAAGTAGCAATACCCACCGGATCAACCTTGGTTTAGCGTCCTTATTCACCATTAGGTACCTCAAGGCAGCGTGGTCAGTGTATACCACTACCTTGGTATTAACAAATATGCCCAAAACTTCTCAAAAGTATACACCACTGCCAGAAGTTCCTTCTTTATCACCGTATAATTCTTCTGAGCCACATTTAAGGCCTTGCTTGCATAATATATTGGATGAAACAATTTCTCTTTCTTTTGTCTGAGAACAGCTCCAAGTGCCACTCCACTGGTATCACACATAATCTCAAATGGCTGCATCTAGTCAGGAACAAAAATAATTGGAGCTTTCACTAGCTTCAACTTAAGGCATTCAAAGGTCTTTCTACAGTCATCATCAAAATCAAATTTTGCTTCCTTCTCCAAGAGTTTTCAAAGCAGGTTTGCAATCTTTGAGAAATCTTTTATGAATCTGCGGTAAAACCCTGCATGGCCAAGAAAACTGCGTACCCCTTTGACTGAGATAGGAGGGGGTAATTTCTCAATCACCTCAACCTTTTCCTTGTCTACCTCAATGCCTTTAGCTAAAATTCGATGACCAAGAACAATGGCTTTCTTCACCATAAAGTGGCATTTTTCCCAGTTAAAGACAAGGTTGAAATCTTTATATCGTTGTAATGCCCAACTCAGATTTACCAAGCACAACTCAAAGAAATCACCGACAACCAAAAAATCATCCATAAACACCTATAGGGTGTCTTCAACCATATCAAAAAAGATTGACATCATGCACCACTGAAAAGTGGCGGGTGCATTACATAACCCAAAAGTCATTCTCTTAAAAGCAAACGTACCATATGGGCATGTGAATGTCGTCTTCTCCTGATCTTCAGAAGCAATAAAAATCTGGTTGTATCCGCAATACCCATCTAAGAAATAGTACCAACCCCTTCCAGCCAATTGGTCAAGCATCTGATCCATGAAGGGCATTGGGAAGTGATCCTTCAATGTCCATGAATTGAGTTTGTAATAATCTATGCATACCCTTCACCCAGTACAAGTCTGAGTGAAATCAATTCATTCTTCTCATTAGCCACCACTATCATGCCCCTTTTCTTGGGCATGCACTGATTAGGACTCACCTACTTACTGTCTAATATAGGGTAAACCGCTCCTGCATCTAGCCACTTGATGATCTCTTTCTTCACCACCTCTTGCATAGGTAGGTTTAAGTGATGCTGGTGCTCAGTAGTTGAGACATAATCCTCCTCTAGATGGATTTTATGTGTACATACACGAGGAGGGATACTGATGATGTCTGCAATCGTATAAACAATAGCCCTCTTATATCTCTTAAAAATAGAGATGAGGGATTTTACCTATTTCTCACCAAAATCAGCCACAATAATAATAGGTAGTGTATTCCCACTGCCCAGGAACACATACCTCAAATGACTGGGTAACTCTTTCAGCTCCAGGATGGGTGGTTCTTCTATAGAAAGCTTAGTAGGTGGATTTGGATGATATTTTAAGTTCAAATCCAACTTCTAGGGTGCAAATGATTAAGACCTCATTCCCGTTAAGACATACACTGTCTCCTCATAATCTTTTATACCATGCTGATCAAAATTCATCAATACAGGAGCTAATGTCTCAACAGCAAATTTCTCTTCAATCTGCACTTCATGCTCCTCCTCATAATGGACATCCATAATAGAGAACACACTCATTTCTTTCTGCTACTTCATTGATTGACATATATCTAATCGCACCACTTCATTATTCAGCCTAAATAAGAGCTCATTAGCTCTCAAATCAGTCAGCACACTTTTAATTGTGAGGAAAAGTCGACCCAAGATTACGGGCACCTCAAAGTCCACCTTACAATCCAGAATGATAAAATTCGCAAGAAATATAAAACTAGAAACCTTCACCAGCATATCATACAAAATATCAACAGGTCCTTTTACCGACCTATCAGTCATCATAAGTTGTATGTTAGTGGGTGTGGAGTTTCCCAAATCCAATTTTTCGTAAACAGCTAGCGACATCAGATTATTGCTAGCTCCCAAGTCGCACAGAGCTTTTGAAAAGTCAAGAGGGACAATACTTCTTGGGATAATAAATGCTCCCGAATCTACTTTTTTTGCACTAGAGACCTTGTGGAAATAGCATCACAATGATAAAAATTATCCGTCGGCTCAAAACTAACTGACCGCTTCTTCGTGACAAGGTCTTTCATGAACTTTTCGTACCCGGGCATTTTCTCCAATGCCTCCACCAATGGCAGATTAATTGTCAACTACTTAAGAATAGCCACAAATTTGTTGAACTTTGTGTTATCGGCCTTTTTCTTCAATCGATGGGGAAATGGAGGGGGTGGTTTTGGAAGAGTGGTAACTACCACTTTAGGCTCTTTTACCTTATTCTTCTCCAACTCCTCAACCTGCTGACTGTTGGATGGTGCATCATCTATAACCTCATTTGATTTCCTAGACTCCACCGAATGATAAATCTCTGCTTCTTCAATATCATCTGCTATAATATCAACCACAGGATTGCCTACAAGAGGGCTTGCCAATACCTTATAACTTCTAGTAGTGATAGCCATACAAGAGCCATCATTTCGCAAATTCTGAATGGTATCACTTAGAAATATTCTAGTTTTTTCTCTAATTCAACACTGCTGAGAGATGGATCATTTATTACTCCAACTTCTTGATAAAGGTAGAGTGTGAGTTTACCAACTGACTCATAGAAGACAAATCTCTCTTCATGGTAGTCACCCTAGAGTTGGTAGCTTCAACTCTCTTTAATAATTTCTCCATCAGGTCCTCCATGGACATCTTGCCAGGGCCAGTTGCAGTATTATCTCTGTTTTCGAGAGGCACATATAGCCCACTCCTATCATTCTTACCTTTCCAATTTCCTTGATCCTTATCCTTGTAACCAGCCTTGTTGTAGTAGTTCTGTCCTTAATTTCCTTGGCTATTATCTCGAAAACCCCCTGGTTATTCAAATAGTTAGCCTCTTCTTCCGAATCAGAATCATCTCTACCTTTGGCTGCAACATCTTTTACTTTTTAAGTCTTTGTAGATAATAAGTGCTTGGTGAAAAAATCCATCCTCATCTTCAATTGTGTCATGTATTGATCACGTTTTTCCTCTTTCTTACGTTGTTCTGCAGACATGCCAACAGACATGGTAGGGCTTGCTACCACATAATCTCTGGTATGTTAAGATTTACTTTGTTTGGTCATTTGATCAAGTATCTCTGAGGCCTCCTAAAAAGTGAGATCCACAAATGATCCCCCTACAGCATTATCAATAATGGGCTCACTTCTCAAGTTTGCAACCAAGATATGTCATTATAATGAAGAAAGATTTATACAATTGCGATAGATGTTAGAAATCAAACCAATTCCCAACCCCAGAATAGTTCTCTACATCAAGGCTCCCATAACCCTACCTATGGAAGTTTAACTACTTATCTCCATATAAAAAATCAAAGATATATTGATGTTCATAAATGGCTTCAAGAGGGCACCTGTAATAGTCAAAATATTCCCCTTCCCAATCTTCAGTGGAAAATATAAAAACTAATAGTCAGATCTCAATCTCTCAATTCAAATCTCAGTGAAAAATGTTACATAGCTCTCAATAGAGGAGAAAGTATGAAACTAATGACCACCAGATCTGGACTAAACCCTAATACTTGGTATTTATATGATTATAGAACTGAGGTTTTAAAATTCAAACATAGATTTTCTGCTTTATGGTCGATGGGTCAAGTGACAGTTCATCGTAGGTCCAATGATCCATCGACTGCATCATCGCTGGGTTTTTAGTGATTTCATTCTCTGTTTTTGGGCGATGATTATATCGATGGTCCATCACAAGGTCAACGGCCCATTGAGTGGACCATCATAGGACATCCAATGATTGTGCGTTCTGTATCTTGGCGACGGTTCAGAGCGACGGTTCAGAGAGACGGTTCATTGTATAGCCAATGATCCATCGCATAAACCATCGCTGCTTACTTACCTTTGTTTTGCTCAGATTGTCCATGTTATTCTTAATTATCAGTTCTTATCTTGAAAACACTAAAATACCATGTTAAATACAATTATGATTGTTTGAAAACACACAATTATCCTAAGAAAAAGGCCTAAAATATTTCGTCAAGAGCCAAAACATCATCTATCATGTTGGGTTATTATGTGTTTAATGAGTTCATAAGGTTGTTATTGTATATTTATATGTGAAACAACTTTTTTACAATGTTAAAGGGTCAATTTGATCAAGACAAGAGTCGAAACAATAAGCTTAAGATCAAAGTAAATGAAGCCTATGCTTAGCTCATGTTTCTAGTTCACCATCGAGGATGTTGTGTTGTTTTGAGCTCTAAATTTTTGTGATTAATGATATAGTATGCTTTATTAATGGACTATGATGATATTTTAAGGATGTACAAGCTTCAAATCAAGTGGAAATAACTCAAAAAGGCTTAAATGGATCACGGAAGCACAATACACAACTTGAAGTAATTTTGGACACCTGAAATGTCTTGGGTGAGTGCAGGTGCATGGATAGTATACTGGGAACATGATACCCACCATTGGATTTATAAGGGTCCTAAAATGGTGACCCACTATGCCTCAGTGGTAGTACCATTAAAGGAGCCACCATGTCACAGTGAAAAACAAATCTGCAATTGTCAAATTCCAGAATCTTTGTGCGATTACGCCGCTTCATGGTCCTATGGTGATTGGCATGTCACCGCGATGGGATGACCATCAAAAATGGGAAAAAGTACCCAGATTAAGGATAATAACATGGAAACCCAATCCAAGTCGGTTTATGACTTGTCTACTATAAATAAAACATGTTAAATCATGTTTTTTTTCTTGGAACCCCTAGATCAATTTGGAAATAATTGGAGGCTACCATAACTTCTTTTTATATTTTTTATTCTTTAATTTAGCATTATTTATGGATTTAATTCATCATACAATTATTTGGATGTTGATTATGGTTATGAGTGGCAAAAAACTCCCTTTTCGGGGTTAAAGCGAAGAACATGAGTATGATTGTTTTGAATTTAGTTTGTTTAATTTTCTTATCATTATTGGTTGTTTGTTTATTCTTAATTTAACTATTTTATGGGTTGATCACCCAAAAAATGCATCTATTGTCACCCTTGTGATCTCCGGAGAGGGAATAAGGAGATAGAACATCGGAACAAACAAAGTATGATTTTTATTCTTTTATAAAATAAAGAATTTGAATTAGCATCTAGGACAGGGATATACTTAGATGCGTTACTTGATTCAAACGTAGGATGATAGCTTTCAAACACAATATTAGATTGTTACATCCCTGCTGAACAATGTTGTTGTAATGTCCATATTAGGTAAACGATTAGAGGTCGGAAGACCATGACAATGTAATTAACCCTATGAATCAACAACCAAGATAAACAAGTTAACGAATGAAGTTCAACAATATAGTATGATTGTTTAAAGTGATTTAACCCTAGATTTTATCATATTTATTATTCAAAGACTTTCATTTTTTGTATTGTTTACTTTAATTTCAATTACAATTTACAAACTCTCTTTTTGGTTACTCTTGCATCAATTAAATCTAAATTGTGAACTAGAATAGAATTCTTGTTAGATCAAGTCCCCATGAGATCGATACTTTTCTTTCTTTAAGGCCACTTTACTACTTAATAGACCACGTACATTTGCGTGTGCGCTTGGGTGTTGTCAATTTTTTGGCGCCATTGTCGGGGACTTGTAATTTGGTAACTACTTTATTCTTAGTTTTACTTTTCTATTTCATTGGTGTTTTTATGCTTGGTCTTTGTTTTTGAATTTGCAGGAAACAAGTACTGACTAGTAAGCTAGAAAGGGATCCAAAGTTGGTTGAATCAAATCCTAAACCTGAGCAAAGATTCCATCAAATAAGGAGAGAAGCAATCCTTCTCCCTCATATTCCTCAAATCGAAGAAGGCTGAGAAAATCCTGTTCCTATAGCTGAAGAACAAGCAGCATGTAGGATAGTTCGAGAAGTGCCAATCCCACTTCTGATAAATCTGACCTCACCTTTTCAAAAATCACCTGCTGGAGGGAGGTTCAAGATCACAAATAATATGGTGCAACTGTTGATAAGCAGTGGACAGTTTACAAAGCTGTCAAATGAAGATCCTTAGGTCCACTTACAGAATTTCATAGAGCTTACTAACATATTCATTCTGACAGATGTGAATGTTGTTATGTGAGGATGACACTCTTCCCTCATTCACTTATTAGGGAAGCAAAAAAGTGGTTGAATTCGGAGCCAGCAAGCTAAAATGTTCCTCATCAGATTCTTCCCATCTGGCAAGATTATGAAACTTTGTAGTGAGATTGTGAGCTTTAAACAAAGGCTAGACAAAAACCTCTATCATGCCTGGGAATGGTTCAAGGAACTTCTTAGGGACTGTCCACTTCATCAGTAGTCTAATTAGGTACTTGACCATAATACAAAAATTTTTCTAGATTCAGCCACAGGTGGTCAAGCATTAGAGTTAACTTATGATGAGTTTTACACCTTATTGTACCACATCACACAAGGAAATCCAGAGTGGCATAGATATTCTAGGAGTTCCATAAAGAAATTTGGAGGTTTGTTGGAGTTAGACCAATACACCGCTTTATCAGCTCAGGTTGTAATATTACAAAATATGATAAACACATAGTTCAACAGCCTAAAATTAGGAGCTCCATAGCATACCGTAGCAGTCAACGTCCATGGAATTAATGAAAAGATGAGTTTGATTTTGATTTTGGATAGGACAAATTTTTGACAAGGAGAGAGAAGATGTGGCGTTTTCTAATAAAATAACAAAATCATGCACATGATACTAACCTGAGAGATGGAACCAGGTCCCTCTATTTCTTTGAGTGAATTCTTAAGTTTGTGCATACTTCATCTATTTTCTTATACCTACAAAGGTATGGTACTAAGTTAGACTAACAAATACATTTGATCATAGCCAATTTTTGTGGAGAATAACTGATTCATATGGAAGGTCAGATCATTTTGATCAGATCTAGCTTCAACCTATTCTTCACAAATTATTCCTAGTGAAGTACCTTAGTAAAGATATCAGATATATGATCCTTAGTCTTGCAAAACTTCATACAGATAGTCGCTTTCTCAATATTGTCTCTTAGGAAGTGATGTCTCACATCAATATGCTTAGTCCTCTTATGCTGGAATGGATTCTTGCCCATGTTTGGAGAACTTGTGTTTTCCCACATTAGAGGAATGGTGTATGAGACTATACCAAAATATTTCAATTTTTGCTTGATCCATAATGATTGAGCACATTAAGAATCTATTGCAACATATTCAGCTTCAGTAGAAGATAGAACAACTGAGTTTTGCTTCTTAGATCCCTAGGAAATTAAGGATGAACCAAGAAAATGTTCCATTCCTGAGGTACATTTTCTATCTACGAAATATCCAACATAGTCAGCATCACCATAGCCCACAAAGTCAAAACTGTCTCCTGATAGATAGTATAGGACTAGGTCCCCTGTCCCTTCATATACCTAAGAATTCTGTTAGCAGCTTTCAAATGAGACTCTTTTAGAAAGGCTTAAAATCTGGCATATAGTCCTACACTAAATACAATGTCAGACCTGCTTGCAATGAGGTACAAAAATGATCCAATGATTCCTCTATAAATTGTCTCATCTATTGAATGACCTAGTTCATCATTATCAATTTTTGAGATGTTCAAATTGGAGTATCAATTTTCTAAGCATCTATCATGTTATATTTCTTCAGCAACTTTCAATATACTTCTCTTGACAAATCATTGTCCCTTGATAAGTTTTTTTTATCTATAGGCCTAGGAAGAAGCTTAACTTACCCATCATACGCATTTTGAATTCATTCCCCATTAGCTTAGCAAACTCTTCACATAAGGATTAAGAAGTAGCTCTGAAGATTAAGTCATCCATATATACCGAAACAATCAATCGGATACTACCTATGGTCTTTAAGAATAGATTATTATTGATTATCTCTCTTTTAAAGCCATTTTCTAGGAGAAACTTTGAGAGTCTCTCATACCAGGCCATTAGTTCTTTCTTCAAGCCATAAAAAGCATTTTCCAATTTAAGTACATGGTGAGGAAAATCTATATCTTCAAAACATAGACGTTGTCTGACATAGACTTCTTCCTTAAGGTTTCCATTCAGAAAGGCACTTTTGACATCCATTTGAAATAGTTTGAATCCCATGCAATAAGAATCCTGGTTGCCTCTATTCTTGCTATAGGGGCAAAAGTCGCATCATAGTCAATCCCTTCTTCCTGGTAAAAACCTTGAACAACCAGCCTTTCTTTGTTTCTATTAATAGTTCTATCTTCATCTTGCTTATTTTTTTACACCCATTTGGTTCTAATAATTTTTCTATCAACAGGCCCGGCGACCAGTTGTTAGACTTTGCTTCTTTCAAATTGCAGAAGTTCTTCTTACATTACATTAATCAAATCAGCATTGTTCAGGGCTTCTTTCACATTATTAGGATCAATTTAGGATAAAAAGGCTAAAAATACCATAGCATTTCTAGCCTAAGCTCTTGTTTGGACTTCTATTTCCAAGGGTATAGTCAGATTCTCAAAGGGATGAAAGGATTTGTGCCTCCAGTTTGGCCTTCTGAGAATGATTCCACTGGTACTAGGTCCCTAAAAATCTTGAATAGTCCCTTTTATTATTTTTCTACTGAAGCTAGGATATGTGCCTGAGTTTTTAGATCACCATTACTTTCAACATTCTCATCTCCATCATTTATCCCTTGATCATTATCTTCAGTAATATAATACCTTTGAACAGGAATGAGTTCTTCAACTTCTAAATCCTTATCATTACCTAGATTCATTTGATTTCTAGACTCATCAAAGATTATATGAACATTTTATTCAACTCACAGAGTTCTTTTATTGAAGACTCTGTAAGCTTTGTTTGTTGAGGAATTGCCTACAAACACTACTTCATCACTTTTAGAGTCAATTTTCCTAATTTTCTTTTGTCATTGTTCAGCACAAAGCACTTGCATCCAAATGGTCTGAAGTAGTCTATCTTAGGATTTCTATTGAACAACATCTCGTATAGAGTCTTATTTAGGAGTGACCTAATAAATCACCTATTAGTCACATAACAAGAAGTATTGATAGCTTCATCCCAGAAACTCTTTGGAAGACCACTATCAATCAGCATAGTCCTAGCAATCTCTATGAGTGTTCTATTCTTCCTTTCAATAACTTCATTTTTCTATGGAATTCTATGTGCAGAAAAGTTGTGAATTATTCTATGCTCAACATAAAATTCAGAAACTTCAAAATTCTCAAATTCAGTTCCATGATCAGATCTAAATTCAACAATTTTACAATTTAGTTTTATTTGAATTTGCTAGGAAGAAGCCACAAGAACCTCATTTGTTTCATTCTTGGTTCTTATAAACATTGTCCAGGTGAACCTAGAGTAGTTATCTACAATAACAAGTACATATTTCTTCCATCTGGTCTGTTTACCTTTAACACAAGAATTACCAACTTTGTTTTTTGGAAATTTTAGCTTTGGGAGGCCATGAACCAGGTCCCTTGAAATCTACTTATTTAACAAAAAGAAACTTACATGTCCTAGTCTTCTGTGCCATACATTAGTATCTTCACTTTGAACACTTAAACAAGTTAATTTCCCATTAGCCACAGCCTCCAGATCAGCTACATACATGTTTTGACCTTTTTTTCTTTGACAATAATTCTTCCAGATTTCATGTTTTATACTGTGCATCCATCAAATGAGAATTTTACCTCATTTACTTTGTCACAGATTTTAGATACACTTGGAGGACTATACTTAATTCAATTTACATAATACATATCTTAAATTACATGTTGAGGTGACTTTCCAATCATTCCAACACCTTGGATATGCCTTTTTTTACCATTTCCAAAAGACACACCTCCCCCTTAAAGTGTCTTGAGGAAGAGTAAACAATCAGCCCTTCTGTTATGTGTCTTGAACAACCACTTTCCATAACCAGTTTTGGCTACAATTCCTCTTTTCTATCCTATTTTATTCTTTACTTTTAGTAGTTTCCATAAGGGAAAACAAGGAACCAAAAGTGATTTTCATATCATTCTTTTTCAGTATGAACCCATCTAAATACTTTTTATGTTTCTTAGATTTACTAGGGGAGTCTTCCCATGAAGCCAACACCTTCTTCACTAAATAGCTAGATGAATCCTTCTTTTTATCTTTTCATTTTCCAGTTGTACGCATTTTTTTACTATCCATTTTGTGCTTTAAGAAGTCCCTAATGCTATAGAATTACCACCTTTGTGAAAAACTTCAATTCTACCAACCCTTTTTCTAAGCTGGTCATTTTTCTTCACTGCTCTAACAATCCTTATTACCAAAAGGGCAATATCAGTGTCTTCCACACTTAAGTCATAAACTAAAGTCTTCAATGTCAATTTTATCTCTCTTTTTCTCCCTTTATCTCCTCCCCTTTCTCAGTAAAAGCATTTGTTTTTCTTTCCCAGGATTTTGGAATAACTCTATTAATTGTTGTCACTTTATTGTTTAAAGGGACTTTTTCTCTTTTTTCCAAATTAAGTGAAACAACCATGATAACTAGAACACTCTAGGTGTGAACCTTTTTGAGTGAACCTTCTCTGATACTAATTATTGTAACCTTTGGGATCACCTCATACTATGAGGGACCTGGTCCATCAAAGTCAATCATAGGATACAAATCTGTAAAGCATAAAGGAAGATAAAACTTTATTGAAAACAAAAGAACAACTAATTTAACATGGAAACCCCCTTGATCAAGGAAGGAAAAATCATGGCTTGCCCTCACAAGCTCTCCAAAATCCATTATAATCAACCTCTTGATTATAGATTATATTTGTACCTAACTCTAGGATCCTCCGGCTTGTAATAACTCTACTACAAGCCTAGCTTGACAACTCTGTCAAGACTTTCTTAACACTAATTAACTCTAATCAGTGGAAAACTTAGGCAACTCTACCTAAGCACTCTTAAAGGAAGAAAACATCTCTTATAGAATGAGTAATTCAATAACAAACCAAAATAGACTCAAGAACATTTTCACTATTAGCACACAAAGACTAAGAACTTGAGCTAAATTTTAGTTTTTGCCATTTTCTTTCTTCACTCTTTTAACTTTGGATTATGCAAAAACCACTTGATAAAGAATAATCCTCTTCCTTATATAGTTGAGTGATGATTAGGGTTGAAATGCCATTGAACCAGGTCTTCTCAATAGTATAAGCAGTACCTACGCAGTTTGTTACACAAGCGAACCAAACTGTGTAAATGCGTACGAGCTGTACTATTGCCTTGAATATCTAGGGACTTGGTACCTTGTAGTCATCTGCTCATCATAAAAACAAGATACATCATATGCAATCATTATGATTATGGTTACATCCATGATCGGCTAAACACTATTTTTCTAGGGTTAAGGCTAGGAACATGAGTATTAGGGTTATAAATTGATTTGGTTTGGTTATTTATCATATTTGATTGTTTATTTATCCTTTTTATCACTATTTAAGGATTTGAAACCCTTAGAATACATGTATAATCATCTTGTGAACTTGGGAGGAGTAACAATAAGATAGAACGTGGGATAGATAGAATAGAATTGTAATCGTCTAATAAAATGGGGTTATAATATGTATTTAGGATAGGAATATGCCTATTTGCTATATTTTATTCAAGTACGATATGAAATATTAACATATTAACTTAGTTCTTCCATCCCCTCTCAATGATGTAGTTGTGGGGCTAAGTTAGATAATCAATTGAAGTTCGGAAGGCCATAGTAAAGTATAGAGCCCATTGACCAACAACCAAGATAATTAACCGAACCAATGAAGTTATACAACATACTATGATTGTTCATAGTTCCTTACTGGTTTCTCTCTATTTTTTTTGAGAACCTTTAATATACCGTATTGTTAAATTTACCCTTAGTTTACTCTCAAACAATCTTGTGGTTACGTTAGCACTTGATTAATCTTAAAAGTTGAACTAGAATTGCATAGTTTTTTAACACAAGTCCTTGTGGGATCGATACTTGGCTTTTAAAGGCCATTTTACTACTTGGTGGATCACATACACTTGCATGTGCACTTGGACGCAACAAGTTTTTGGCACCGTTGTTGGGGACTTGTAATTTGACAACCGTCATAGTTTTAGTTTTAATTTTTGATGTCTTTTGTTCTTTTCACTTGGTCTTGGTTTCTAAATTTTTAGGCATGTTAACAAGCTAGTAATATAGCAAAGGACCGAGAGTTTGTTGAACCAAACCCTGACCCCAAGTGACACTTTCACTAGCAGAGGAAAGAAGTAGTCTTTTTCTACCATATCCAATAAATTCATAAGGAACAAGTCATTTATGCTCCTATGACTACGGACCCACTAGCCCTCAGGACAGTTCGTGAAGTGACAATCCCACTTACGACTAATGTGACCTTGTCTATTCATAGACCAACTGCTAAAGGTAGATTTGAACTTAAGCAGAATATGGTGTAGCTTTTGCATAGTTGTGGACACTTAACTGGACTATCACATGAAGATCCACAAGTCCACTTACAGAAGTTTTTAGAGATCAATGACAAATTCATCCCTATGGGTGTGTCAATTGATTAAATGAGGATGACACTATTCTCTTTTTTACTTTTGGGGAAGTAAAAAATGGTTGAACACTAGGCTGGCTGGTTCAATCACAACTTGGGATGACTTAGCCCAAAAATTCCTCATCCGCTTTTTCCTATCAAGTAAGATTGTAAGACTGCGCATTGTGATTTTGAGCTTCAAGTAGAGGCCAGATGAGAACCTACACTATGCTTGGGATAGATTCAAGTCTTTTCTTCGGAGCCATCTGCATCACCAATAGTTCAATGAGGTACTGGCTCACACCTTTGATGAGGCACTTGAGCATAATACCAAATTTTTTCTAGATTCAACTGCAGGTGGTCAAGATTTGGAAAAGACATTTAATGAGCTATACATCTTATTGAACCATATTGTCCAAGGAAATCTGGATTGGCATGGTAATACCTCAAGGAGCTTAGTGAAAAAGGCTAATGGTATGATCGAAGTAGATAGTATAACTTTCTTAGCTATCGAACTATCTACTCTCTAAAATTAGATGATAACACAATTCAGCAAGTTGGGTGTGCAATGTGAGACTTGTAGCAATAATGGTCTCTTAGCAAACTTATGTGGTGAAAATCCTAAATCCGTTAACTTTGTGGTAAATGAACAAAATCCAAAATTATAGTAATGCCTAAAATCAAAGTGGTGAACTCAGCTAATGTATTCTTGGGGCAATAACTAGCCGTAGTTTCAATAGCAGCAACATAATACTCAGGATAGTACCATTGAAGAGACTCTGAAAAAATCCTGGCTAACAAAGAATAGATGGCTATTGAAATAAAAAAATCAGCAAATTGCACAAAAATAGTTAAGGTAGCAAGTGGGGCAACTAGCGGATGCACAGAATACCATGCCTTAAGGTGGTTTTCCAAGCAATAATGAACCTCTAAAAAAAGCAATGAAAATCACTTTGAGGATTGGTAAAGAGCTAAATGATAGGCCTTTAAAGACAAATAAGAAGGTAGAAGTAGAGTTGGTTCCTTTGGTTCCTTAACCGGTTGCAGACAAAATTTCTAAAAATTTAGGAAAGTCTGAGTACTCGAAAACAAAAGTGTTAAAGAAGGAAATACCGCCACCACCATTCCTACATTGGTTCTAGAAAACAAAGGAGGATGTATACTATAAGAAGTTCATTAATACATTCAGAGAGCTTCACATTAACATTCCTCTTATAGATGTGTTGCAAGGAATGCCCAAGTACGATAAGTACTTAAAGGATATAGTGACTAGTAAAGTAAATCTAGAGGACATTGAGATGGTAGCACTGACAGAAGAGTGCAGCTCTGTGGTAACTAAAAAGAAGTCAAAAAATATTAAGGACCCATGAAGTTTCACCCTCCCCATTTAGATTGGTAACGGTGAAGTGTTCCATGCCTTGAGTGATGTAGGGGAAATTACAAATTTTATGCCTCTATATATGTTCATAAATTTTGAGTTGGGTGAGTCGAGACCATGCCCTATGATGATTCAATTGGTAGATAGGACCATAGTTAAGCCCAAAGAAATAATTATTGGCTTAATGTTGAATTCATGTGACTACTTGGTTTAGTCTATGATGGTCCTATTAGACTTACTCAAGTGCCATGTGTGTGAGAGATTATTTTTGTATTCCTTGTTGCATGTGATGTCTAAAACTTACCTAGTGTGTGTAAAAAGAAAAATAAAGAGTGTGGGTTTAGGAGATGATATAGGAATTTTAATGATAACCTTATTTGATACCCACTTTTATCTACCTTGATACATAATCCTTTTCAGACCCATTGAGTCTTTACACAATTTTGTTAGTAGCCTCAGATATAGCATGTTCCCCTTCTTTATCGACCTTAATTTGATCCAAATCTACTGATCACTTTAGCTGAAAAATCAATGTAGTAAAGAAGTGTGAAAATAAGTAAAAAGGTGAAAGTGAGGCCCCGAAAAATAGCTATTGGTGTGTTAAAACTGATAAATGTTGTGGTTGGGAGTTATGCAGTGAAAAAGAAGAACTGGGCTAAAATTTAATTATACATAGATAAGAAACACTCCCTTCCATAGTATTTGTGAATGAGATTTAGGAGATAGGGAAAAATAAAAGATGCGGGTAGATAGATGGGGTGGAAATTGGTTGTTAATAGATTGATCTTAATGTCCATGTGATGTATTAAAGCGCTTAGGGAAGATAGCCACTATTCTTAGCCAAATAGTTCCTACCTGTCCCTCGGCCTACATTACAATCCTTAAAGACCTATTTGATCCTAAATCTTCACATTCTAATATTATAAAAGTACTACACTAAGGGTACGCCTATGGTTCATCTTGTGTAACCTATGAATTCTTTGTGAGAGTGAGTTTTATTTGATCATTGTACCTATTCTTGTAGTAATTACATCTATGTGAGTGATAATGGGTAACTCTCTTATGGTGAGGGAACATGTTTAATGATAGTTGGGTGATGTGTATGATCTCCGTGATTGAGTAATGTGCATGAGTTTTCCAACTTGGTGAGTCAATTCTTGAGGTTAGGATGTTTTGAAGTAGTGTTCTTAAGTTCTCAATTGTATAAGACATGTTTGTGTATGGAACTTATATTCTGTGTAGTCATTGTAGTACTGGCTTGAGTTTCCTGTTTGTTATAGAAGTTTGTATCCTTCTATAATTATGATTATTTGAGTGAAGGTTTGTTCAAGGACGACCAAGGCTTTAAGTGTGGGGTGATGATGTGAGATAGATTTATGCACCTCAATGTTGTTATCCGGGCTTAATTACCTTGTTTTGAGGATTTCTCTTATTATTAATGAGTAAATATTTTTATAACTGAGAACATAAGTATTAAAATACTAAATTACAAGGTTTAAGGTGTTTTTCAAACATGTTCGGAATCAATTGGTCAGTGAGAATTTAGACGAGAAAACTAGTGTTACTAGCTTGAGCTATGTGCTGTTGTAGTTGTTCTCGATGGATTCTAGTGTGTGTAATGAGTTACTAAGGGTATTATTGTGTAATTATGTTTTTAATAAATTATTTATAGTTCTTGAGGTTCAATTGAATCAATCTAAGAGACAAAACACTAAGTTAAAGATCAAAAGGACAAAACTAGTACTCCTAACATAAGTTACTAGGTCATCGTCTTGAATTGTATATTGTGTTGAGCTCTAATTAGTGGTGTTTGATTCTATAGGATGATGGGTGATTTTATAATTATGATATATGATTATAAAAACTTGTAAATCAACTTGAAACAACATCACAAGTCTCGGAATGGATGAACAAACACATGGGACAAGATTTGACCAAAAACGGATATTTTGGAGTCATTGGCATGCCACATACCTTAGGCACCGCTTTAGGGCCATTACATGAAATTATAAGCATTCTAGGAATAAAATTCCAGTATATCACAATGATAATGGAGTTCCATGGACCCTAGTCACTGTGATATGGGCATGGCATGCTGCTATGTCAAAATCGGCCGCTTTGGTCCAAGTATAAATAGGACACTTTGTTGTTATGTTACACACATTAGACGACCTTGGGACTTTGAGGGAGCTTTAGAACACTTAAAATGTGGTTTTTATTCCATTAATTATGTTTTTTTTTATGAATTTTAACATGTATTCAATAATTGTGATTGCGGTTACGTCAATGATCAGCTAAACACCTTTTTCCAAGGTTGAGGCCAAGAACATAAGTATTATGGTTATGAATTGATTTGGTGGGTTTTCTTATAGTATTTGGTTATTTATTTATCATTTTTATCACTATTTTAAGTATTTGATATCCTTATAATACATGTATAATCATCTTGTGAACCCCGGGGGAGTAACAAGAGGATAGAATATGGGATAGATAGAATAGAATTGTAATCTTCTAATTGAATGGAGTTATAATTTTCATTTAGGATATGAATATACCTATTTTCTCTATTTGGTTCAAGTAAGGGATGAAATATTAATTTATTTACCTTAGATCTCACATCCCCGATAAACCATGTAGTTGTAGGGCTAAGTTAGATAATCGATTAGAGATTCGAAAGGCCATAGTAAAGTATAGACCCTGTGGACCAACAACCATGATAATTAACCTAACCAATTACGTTCTATAACGTAATATGATTTTTTGTAGTTCTGTAACCCTTGTTTGTCTCCATTTTTGTTCAACAACCTTTAATTTACCGCATTATTAAGTTTACTCTCAATCAATCTTGTGGCTATGTTAACACTTGATTAATCTTAATAGTTGAACTATAATTGGATAGTTATTTAACACAAGTCCTTATGGGATCAGTACCTGGATTTTAAAGGTCATTTTAATACTTGGTGGACCACGCGCACTTGTGTGTGAGCTTGAATGCAATATTTATACACATCACACAGTTCAAAATCAAATTTTTTGGAGGGATATCATTTTTTTCAAAAGATATTTAAGTACAAATAAAACCTATCGACTGACATAGGTACTCATTTTTCACCTAGTCAAGCATAAAAAAAACAATATGAAACAATACTCAATATGACCTAAACATGTTGGCTCTACTAGCAACATAACTCCGGGAAAAGAGACACGGCAACAAAAACCCTAAGAGTACATCTAGACCCACAAGTAGCCCTACCCTCAAATTATAATCATGCATTGTCACTAATGCACCAAACCACCACAAATTAAGAGAGTTAGAAACATACCTGGGGCACCATAAGTGCGAAGATTTGATGTCATTCACACAAACATAAATGCCTTATGTTTCCTCCCAAGCAACATACGAGTTAACATCGTGGCACGACATGGCTATGTTGGTTACTCAGAATTCACCAAAGAGACTAGAGGTTGCCTCCCATGCAACACCTAATTTAACACTAAGGTACGACGCAGGTACCTTGATTACAAACTTCATCAAGGCAGCCAAAGAAGTGGTTTTCAACTTTTCTTTCCACTTTGAACTTATAAATTGCACCCCTAATTTTTTTTATGATTTCTTACTATACTCAAGGGGCGGTGGTATGAAAATAAAGGAACCAAGAAATAGATATGGCATGTCGCAAATCTTAGCCCTTAAGTGAGGAATGTAATTCATTCATCCTGGCAAAACAAATTCAAGAATATAGACATATTTTTCCTCCTTCTTTCACTCTTCTATGGGCTTGGATGGCTCAACTAATATCGTACTATCCAAACATAATGAGGAAAAGTGATTCGAATAAGGTCCAATATGCCTCAACTCATGAATTGTATTATCCTTTACATCCTCACATAATTCTAATGTGCTTTTCTAAATAGTGACAATATCCATAAAAGTCTGATAAAGTGTTGACTCCTTCAATTTTAGCTCCTCAATTTGGCTTATAAAAAGTTTTCAGCGTCACACAACTCATAACTAAATTATTGGGTGGCACATACATAAACCTTTGCATTCAATTCTAGTTGTAAGTTGTGAATATCAAAGCCAAACCTGTCAACCTTCTGAATGAACTCCTCTTTATCCTTTTCCAGGAGCATCAATGTGACTAGCATGCTCTCATTATGCTCCAAAAATAAATAAGAAATCATCATCACTCTACACTTCCTCTTGTAAATATGAAATATCTAGATGAGTAGCCAAACACATATATATTTATATATATATATATAAAGAATTAACAATAAAACCCAAAAACTTCAATAACTTTAATCGATATTTGCAACCATAATCTACAACAACGATGCCAAACTTTTGTATTGCCCAAAAGTACACCTCCTTAGAAGTATAAAGTGGTCGATGCAAAATATAGTAACCCAAATAGGTTGGGTTCAAACCCATAGGGAATACGTGGAACTATCTATCAAACTTGCCGAAATCACCTAGCAATAAGTAAATGGGGGGACTTGTTTTGAAAAGTAAAATGTAACAAAAATAGAATGTTTTTTGTTGTAATCTATCCGAAATGAATATTAGGATTGTGTTTCCCCTGGCTTCTAACTCCATAGATTTATCATGCACTGTCGAACTATTCCAATACCTTACATGCAGAATCTGACAAGTTATGTATTGCCAACTATGTTGTGGACTCATTAGCAAATCTCAATCTTTACCTTGTGAGTCTCAAAATGTCGAATTACTAACCCTTGCCATAGATCAAAAATTAAATATTAACCTTTGAGTATTAAATTATTGGATGGAAGATAATTATCTTAAGTAGATGAAGATGATTAGCTTAGATTAATAATTAACTTTAAATTATGGTTGTGATATTTTTTTCCCAATTTGTACCGCTCTTTTGAAGTAAGTAGTGAATACAAGTGGATTATTAATGTTGGACACCACTAAGAAATCAATTAAATAGAAGAAACCCATAATACATGTAATAATATTGATCTAGAATGACTTGGCACTTCGTCTACTTGATTAATCCGCTAGGGTTCCCACAACCCTAGCTAAGGGAATAAACTGCTCATAGTTGCAAGATAGTTCATGGAAACATCATAGGAAAAATCATAGAAACAATATCACACTAATGAAATAATAACACACAAAGTCTCAAGTTAATAATTTGACCAAAAATAAGAACACAAGAGAATCCCAAGATCAAAATCAAATCTTGGAATCAAAATATATTTTTAAGAGTCTTTGGTATCCCCCCAAGGGCATATACTAGCATCTATAGAGTATATTAACTAAAAAGGTAAAAAGGGCATTTATATATTACATGGGAATCCTAGAAACTAAATCCTAAACAAAAGAGGAAAACTTGAGCCGGTGGCCACCTATGGGTCGTAGATGGCATCTACGAGCCGTAGGTGTCCCACCATAGGTAGTAGTCCAATTTTTTATCTTCTTATTCTCTGAATTCGAGGCTTTGGGCACCTATGGTCTATCACCTACGTCCATTAGGTGCCAAAGTAGGTAGCAGAAATTTTAGATTTTAATTTTTTCTTTCGGTTAGCTCCCAAAACCTAGTTTACTGCAAGATCAACTCAAAAACATATCATATCCTCAAAAAAAACACCTAATCAATTGTATATTTCTTGGTTTTACACATCAAAAGTTCTATTAATCCATAGAACATCATTATGATAATTTGAAAGACCCTTAGCTAAGGTCATTTTCCCACAAGGTTGGCTTGGTATATGAGTTATAATATATGGGTTACAAACCCCCATGGGTCCTACCTGGTAGCAAATGATGCTCAAACTACACCCTTGAGATGTAAACAATCTTCATAAATATATCAACCTAAGTTGGGTTGGGGTTGAATCCTCAGAGAGTGAAGACAATGATTTCAATATTTCATAGTGTTAGAAGTCAACTAGGAGTTGACCCGTAATGTGTGGTAAACAAATTTGGAAGTAAAAATGGGGGGTTTGGTTGAATAATTTCAAATTTAACTATTTTGTTGTTTTGATAATACTATTTCAAAGCTAGAAACAATCAGAGGTTAATCAAGTGTAGATCGGATTTAGGGTTATGCATTCCTGGTGTGGGTTCATGCATGGATATTTGATTATTTGTCTAAATTTAGCTAGAAGTCATAGGTAGCCTAGATCTAAAAGTTTTACTGTTAATTTGTCAATAAAACACCAAATATCACAAATGGTCTCTTTCAAACACCTCATAAGTGTAATAATTTCACCAATCTATAGCCTCAATTAATATCCTAACGTTTAAGAGGTGCTATTAAATAAACCAATTCAAGTTATTGTTTACACTCATTCCTCACCATATTCCCTCTATCAAGGATAATATAGGTTTAAAGGTAATTGTGGTTTGCAACCCTCAATTATTAGTTTAAGCATGGAATTTCAAATAGTTAATTAAGTAGAAAAATAAACAAAACCCATGCACTAATCACAACTTATTCAAGCACAACCCCAAGATGAAGAATTAGCTACTCATAGAGAGAGAAAGTAGAGATATACGAAAATTTCCTTCAAATTGATCCATAGAAAATAAAGAGAATACAATATACATGTTTTAATTTCAATAAGTCTTCAATAAAAACTATTAACTCTTCACTTGAGGGTCAGTTCAATGTTTCTTAGCTCAAAAATATTTCAACAATGAGCTGAAAACCCACCCCCTCTTGACCCCAACTTCCTGTTTTCAAGATATTACCAAAATACCACCAAACTGTTGAGCCGATCAAGTGCAAATAGGGTGTAGGTTGGGTGTATATTAGATGCAGATAGGGTGCACCTTGGGTGCCGATGACATAATTTGGGCTAGTTTGGCCACCCACGTGCGAGGGTGGCTCCCCGACACGTCCATGTTAACTTTAATGCTTCTTTTATTTCATATTTGACCTCCCATTACTTAAATGGCTTGATCATCATCGTTTTCAACCTTGAATTCATAAATGAGCATTTTACATGAGATTAAAAGGAAATCGATGGAAAAACATGATAATTTAAGCCTAAAATGTGCGAATAAGTCATCAAATTAATGACTTATCAAACCCCAAACTTACTAAGAATAATCCAATGATGCAAGGTATTTACAACTCAAAACCACCCAAAAAATTATACTAAAGATCTAAGCTAACAAAGTTCAACAAAGACCTCCCAAACATGTCATAGCAATAAATAAACCAAAACTTTTCAATAATCGCATCTCTAAAATGCTAGGATGCAATGTAGTATCAAATGAACCTTTCAAATCAATAATGATTCTCAAGAGGTGACACAAAATCTTCAAAGATCATCTCAATCTTCATAATGCAACTGACCTTGATAATTACCCAAACCAGGAGTAAGACATCACCCTATACCCCAAAGTATCGATGCTGCTTACATGCAATAGTTAGCTCCACACAAAAGGCATTTCAATTATAAAAGAATCTCAAATGAAAGAATTTAAAATCACTCTCACAAATAAAGTCAAGTACAATAAGTAAAACCATAGGCTTTCCCTTTGTGCTTTTCGTGACTAATATAGATTTACCTAGTTTGGAGTCACCAAGGTCCTGCGGGTTTATATAAAGGTTTAAGGTATGAGAAAGAATATATGGATTAAGTGACTAAAATACCTTCTTCAATGCAATCTCTTATCCCTTTGAACCCCAAAATTTTCAAATTATCCACATTATTCACCTCCAAATTATTTTTCTCATTTCTCTTAACCTTTAGCTTAGTAATTACCAAATACAACAAGCACACTATTTTCTTTCATCACTTCTTTGGATCTTTCAAAAGATGTTCTTTTGGAACCCTTGGGTGTTTCACCACATAGTGAGGGACCAGGTCCCTCAAAATCAGACACAAATAATCAAACACTAATCTTAGAGGAAAACAAAAGACAGTGTAGGAAGAGTAAAAACACAGAGACTTTTACGTGGAAACCCGGGAAGGAAAAACCAAGGCTTTCCCTCACAAGAACCAAGTAAATCCACTAAAATCAACCTCCTAATTACATTCTAGATTTCAGCCTACCTCTAAGATACTTTTGCTTATAGAAACTCTACTACAAGCTCATCTCGATAACTCTACCCAAGACCTCTCTACTAATTAACTTTAATCAGCAACTAGCTTAGGCAACTCTACCTGAGCACCTTTCTCAACAAACTAAAAACACTACTTTTATAGCTTGAGTGGTTTTATTACAAATCAATACTTAAGAAAACTCACTCACTCACTATTTAAGCATATTAAAAAGATAAAAATATGAGCAATGCTTGAGTAATCTTGAAATAGAGTTTTTGCTGCCTTTCTACACACTTTAGATTTGTGCAAAAACCACTTGATGAAAAGGCATATCTTTTCTTTTATAGATGAGTGATGATTAGGTATGAAATATCATTAGACCAGTTGTCCTAATCAATACAAAATAGCACCTACAAGTTTGTTACACAAGAGGACAAAATTGTGCAAATAACTCATGCTTATTGTACTGTATCTTTCACTTCCAGGGACCTGGTCCCTTGCAATTAGTTGTTCATCATCAAAACTTTATATAACAACTCCCCTTTTTTATAATGAAAAACCAACTATTCAACTTTGAGAATTAGTGCACATTCATCACATTTAATCAGTGTGATTACCAACTGAAGATGAATGTTCCCCCATCATTATACTTCCTTCATCATGCAACAGAAGGACCTAGTCCTTTGTTGTCATTTACAGAAAAATCTTTTTATTTCTTCCCCCTATCATCATGCACCTACATTTAGTGAATTTGCACACTTCCCTTAGTCGATAAGACTCTCTTTATTCATCTATTAATCGCATCACTCCCTCTCTTCCCCCTATTAATATGCCATTCAATTCACCTATAATATTCACCTAGAATACCTAATACCTTGTCCCCTACTATATGTACTCAGTAAGTATTCCTCTTTTTGGCATCATTGAAAAGAGAGAACAGTAAATCAAAAATACATTAAGCACAAATTAGTTAACTCATCGCCACTGGGCAATACTAACATGAAGAATAACCTTGCAATTAAAGAGAACAAATGTAGCACACAAATCAAGGACCTATTCATAAGTAGGATAAGTCTCATTATAGTGTAGAAATTAAATGTTCTTAGGGAAAAATCCACAGGAATCAAGAAGAATTAAAAAGTGAAGGACTGGAAAAATATTTTAAAGGAGTAAGTTCAGGTTGTTCTTGAGATGCCTTATCTCTGCATTTAACCTAAGGACCTCATCAGTTAAGATTGACACCCTTTTCTTTAGTTCAACATCCTCAATCTTAAGCATTTATTTGTCACATGGGTTTCCTATGGAGAAATGTGAAATTGTCATCTGAAACTTTTTGATTTCTTCATCGTTAGCAGCTAGGTTGAACTTTAGTTCCTCTATTTCCTTCCTGAGATCCCTATGATAAATACTTCCAGGTTTGAAATATTCTATTTTGTCCTATATTTTCATATCAAATATTTAAACCACAGATCCTTGGGTTCCAAAATCACAAACAATTCCATAATAATTAAGTACTTTGTTCAACCAAAATTATAAGGAATCCCATGTTTTCCATTCGTACCAAGAACCACTTTGTGCATGTGTTGTATCATCAGTGAAGGCAGATTAATGAATTCAAAGCTACTCGGGCATTCCATTACATACAAATCCATGGATGAGACAATGCTTTTCTTTTGTGACTTGGGTAGAATTACCTTGTACACAAAGTCAAAGGCCAATTGAAACTCATTCTTGAGTGATTTCTTATTCACTCCAACCATAGTTTTTTCTTTTATTTTGGATGCATTAGATAAGAATTTTATTGAAGGCAGCTACTTGGTGACAATTCTTACCCCATATATAGGAACTTCCAAAATCATTCCCAGTGTTTCCTTATTCAGCTTTATTTCTTTTCCTTGGACCTATGCAGTATTCTAAAGTGAAATAGAATTCTTTGACTATCTAATCAAACACTGTGGTAATAGGTCCTTTCATATGATGCATCCACCCTTGATATTTGACCAGCTCTACTAATTCCACCAAACGAGGGTCTGTTAGCATATTTGAATCAATAATCCTTCTAGTTAACACCTTTTGATTCTTCAAGAACCTATTTCTTTCTTCCTATGATGCAACCTCATTTTTCACCCTATTCTTTCTTCTAGTATAAGTGATCATGGATTCTTTTTCAGACACTTTTCTCTTCTTGGGACCAGGTCTCTCAAGAGTCAGTTACTTATCAGTAAAACTTCTAGACCATTTTCCCAAAAAATTTTATATTTTACTGAAACCATTTTTCTTGTGATCAACTAATCTCTTTCCTAGGCTAATTAATAATACGACGAGATTTTCAACAACCCAGGTTTCATTCATCCTAACATTATCAGGCCAGTTTTGAAGATTTGGGGAAGGTTGTTCATTAATAGATTCAGAGATGAAGGGGTTAGGATTTGGAAAACTGGAAGAAGAAGGTTGTTTTTCAGGATGGTTTAGGAGGGAATTTTTCACAATACTAGGCTCACAATCCTTTAAAGAATAGGAAACTAGGAGAGTTGCATCCATCAAGAAGGTTTTTTTCTTAGAAAGGTTGTTTGGAATTAGGATTTTCCCTCATTAATAAGAGAGGAGTAGGTACAACAAGATTTAAGGAATAATGAGAACACGAAAGGGTTTTCAGAGGAACAAGATCAAATTTTAGGTGAATCACCTTCCCTTTTTGAATAGGAAAACTTTGTTATGACACAAGAAAAAAAAGGATGCCATTTTTTCTTGGCTGAACAGACAAAATTTACACATACAAAATACTAACCTGAGAGATAGAACCAGGTCCCTCTTTAGTTTGTGTGAATCTTCAACTTTGTTCTTGTCACATTTGTCAACTGACAAAGTTATTACCAAGGGTGTATACCTGTAAAGGTATGGTATTGAGTTATACCAACAAGTACTACTATACAAAGGATACCTACCTTCTGAACATAGCCAATTTTGTGAGGAGACACTAATTCACTTGATAGCAGGTTAGTCTAGTCAATCCTGGCATCATCTTGATAGATTCATTATACCATATGATACTATGACTTATTCTAGAAATAGGTCCCAGGACCAGGTCCTAGACTTGGGATTCTTCAAATATCCAGAGTTTCTTCAGCATTGCTCTAAACTTTCCAGCTTTTTTCACTTTTTTGAGCTCATCCTTAGGATAGGAATTCTAATCATATAAGACACCATCACTTTGAACTGTCTTAGGAATGAGAATCCAATTAGACTTTCCACTCATAGCCTTGAGCAATTACATAAAAAAAAGATTTTCCTAATTACAAACCCTTTCCCCTTCATATATTCATAATTATTTGTTAGATTTTTGAACCTATTTGAGATTAAGTTCCTAGTAGGAAGAAAGAGGTGTGATTAAATCATTATTTGTCCATTTAGTTAGTGTGAGCTTTTTTATGTTTTTCCAAGGTATTACACCTTTGAGATAGGTGCTCCCCTAGTGGACATGTCTAACATTTGTCATTCTAGCTCTGAGTCAGGTTTGATAATCTTCTTTCAAGTGTCTGTCTCTTCCATAGTGAGTGCATAGAGGCTTATGGAACTTGTTCTTAGCATCATGAGCAACCTTTCCTTGAGAAAATTGGATTCCTTCTTGATAACCAAGATCCTTCCCATTATTAGAACCTTTATGAGTTAGGTTAGAAAGGATTTGAGAAGATGTAGTCCATTGTAGGGATTTTTATGTTCTTTGTTCAGATAGACCAGGTCCCTTTCTTACTCCTCATTTTTCTGAAGTGCAGTCATGAGAATCTTTTTTGAATCCTTCAAATTTTCTTCAAGCTCAAGCTAAAACTTTAAGGATTCTTTCTTCTCTTTACACTCCAAAACATCTACTTTTTCCAGTTGACTTACAAAACTCTGTTTTTCAAGTTTTAGTTTAGCAACCTATACTCAGTTTCTGATATCTAGAGAGTCAAGGCTATCAACTCAAGGTCCTAATATTCTATTTTTTCTTCTTAAGAATTATTCTTTTCTTTGACACAAGCATCATTGCTTTTCTCTAGTTGACTCACTAAATTAAGATTTTCATATTTTAACTTAGTAACCTGCTCTTTGGTTTTAGATATTTGGAGATTTAGATAAATTAACTCAAGCTATTAACTTTCCACCTTTTCTTCTAGAGTAAATTTTTTCTCAGTAATTTCACACATAGAGTAAATCAATATATTTGCAAGCTTTTTTATCTTTCTAGTAGAATAGTTGTCCAAGTTTTCTTTAAGATTAGAAAGTGTTAACACATTTTCTTCTTCATCTTTAGCATTTGCCGTAAAAGTAAACAAGGAATCATAGATAACTGGATTGTCTTCCACTTCCAGCATAGAAAAATCTCTAGTCTTCTCATTTTTACTTGAATCACTAGACGAGTCTCCCCATCTTGCTACAGCTTGCTTAAGAGCATAATCAGTTGCTGCCTTCCTTCTTGAATTCTTAGGGACCTAGTCCCTGTTCTTTTCTTTTTTACCTCAAGTCTTGAGGTACACATGGTAATCTATTTTGTGCAATGTATAGTCCTTAATTAAATGCTCAGGATTTCCATATTTATGACATACCTCAGTATTGCTTCCCTTTTTATAGTTGCTTCCTTTTCTTTAGAACTGACCATTCATCTTTATGGCTCTAACAATTCTATTTTCTAAATAAGCAACATCAGTGTCTTTATCATCAACTGGTTCATATTTAGAAGATTTTAATACCAGGGATTTTTCACTTTTTGTTTCCTTCATCTCTATCCCTTGTAACTTTTTGAGCTCATGGGTTTTTAAAATTCCAATCAGTTCATCCAGTGTGAGGGTCTTTAGGTTTCTTGCCTCAGTTATGGAATCTAATTAGATTTCCCAGGACTTAGGAAGAACACCAATAATTTTTCTCACTTGTTTATATAATGGAATCACTTCTAACAGGCAGTGAAGCTTATCAGTCATATAAGTGAATCATGTATGCATTTCTTGGATTGTTTCTCCTTTTTTCATTGTAATAGTTTCATACTGAGAAGTCAATATGACTACTTTAGAATCCTTCACATAAGTAGTACCTTCATGTTCATTCCTTAACCAATCCCAGATCTCTTTGCATTTTCATAGGCGGAGATCTTATTATATTTATCAGGCCCTATACCATAACTAACAATTTCTTAGCCTTGTAGTTTTTCTCAATCTTCCTTCTATCTTCTTTATTGAATTCCCTCCTGCTTTGAAACTATTTTTGTAAAATCTCCTTCTTTGACTTCTTTTACAGGTACATGAGGACCATCAAGATTAATGTCCATTCGCTCACTATCCTTAGCCATAATAAAGTCAAACAACCTTATTTTTCACCACCCATTGTACTATCCTTTGAATCTAGGTTGTCTAGTAGTTGATTGCCCTTCTTCCAGGTTAGATGGAGAAGCCATGCTAACCAAGACACTATAGGTAAGAAGCTTTTAGAGTGACCTAACTCACTCACTCACTCTTTAAGAATACTACAAAGATAAGAATACAAGCAATGTTTAAGTAATCTTGAAATGGAGTTTTTGCTACCTCTCTACACACTTTAGATTTGTGAAAAAAACACTTTGTGAAGAGGTATATCTTTCCTTTTATAGTTGAGTGATGATTAGAGATAAGAGATCATTCGACCAGTTATCCTAATCAGTACAAAATAGCACCTGCAAGTTTGTTACACAAAAGGACAAAAGTGTGCAGACAAATCATGCCAGTTGTACTGTATCTTGCACATCTAGGACTTGGTCCCTTGTAATTAGTTGTTCATCATCAAAACTACATATAATATGTTATCACATTAATCTTTTCATAGACCTTCTTCTATTTAATTTCTCTTCAAGTTCTATGGGCTAGGCTATTCAACGTTGTCATCAATCATATCTCTTGTCTCTTAAACACATGATTTGACAACTCAACATACACCTTGCTTAACTCATCTTAGCATGTCACAAAATTCCCCCAAACTATGAATTTTACTACACTCAAATCAATCTTATCATTACACAACCCTTCCCCCCCTTCAAACTTAGGCTTTCACCTATATTTCTTTACATAGAATCATACAATGCATCAAAGGAGATTAAGTTCCAAAATAGAGTTTCTCAAAAGGGGTTTAGGTGTTTTAGCATGGATATCATCAAAAGAAGAAAGAAAAATGGGCAAAAGGCTGAAAGGGGTTACTAAGGATCAATATTAAGGTCTGAATTTAGCCATGAGATGGATCAAAAATGGCCTCAAGTCATCCTCTAAATAAAGCTTGGATAGGATTTCTCTTTGAATATACTCGGAGCAAGTTCTAGACTACATGTATGTACAAGAATTATTCAAATGTCTTACCACACAAGGAATTGTACAATACAAAAAAAATATAGTCTCCCAACCAATTTGAGCTATTAGAGCTGCAAAATTTACTCCAGATCAAAGACTCATCCTAGTAAAGAAAGAGCCAAAAATTGAATTTAGAGATCTCACTCAAGAGAAAGCTCTAAAACAACCTTGCCAGTAGGTAAGCAGAACCATAGACAGAAGCTAGATGCAATGGGCTAACTTGGTGAAAAATGGCCTAAAATCTAGAATTAACAATTATAGACTTAAATGGAAATAATACAGTGATAAAGGTCTAATAGATAAATAGAAAATCAACAACCATCCCAAGACTCGGTAATGTCGATGCAAGAGCTACTACAAATAAACTATGAGTACTAAATAGCCCAATACAATCTTCCTTAAAGATAAAAGATTAGTCATAGATAAGTAGAAAGAAAAACAAGGGTAACTCTTACTCTAAGAGCTCACCCAATTTCCAAAATCAACCCTGCACGAGCGTTGAATCAGCAGTGGTAACAAGTATGTGAATCTGCACCAAAAGGGTAAAAAAGTATAGTAAGAGTACCAAAACCATGGGTACTCAATAGGCATCACTGGCAGACTGAACTAAATCATGATATAAATATGATAAGATACAAGATAGAATAAGCTAAGTTAAGGTAAAAGGGCCAAACCTTGAAATAAGCTCCGACACTACTGTACATAGATAAATGAATGCATATAAGATAGTAACATAAAGATCATGCCATTATAACTAAAAGATTGGTTCCCATAAGACAAAAAGTGTGGAAAAGTAAATAACCAAATGCAGGACCCCATAAGTCGTGAGGGTACAATCAAGGTAACTAAGTAACCAAAAAATTATAATTTACCAATTATCATATGATAACCAAGAATTCATCCAAATTGTATAATCTCATAAAAAATACCCAATGTTGGACTTTGATAAGTGATAATTTTACCACTCATTTGCACTCAAAATTCATGCACATTATTGCGATTTAAATGTATGAATGAGATAAATTTGTGATTAAATACACTAATTTTCAAAATTTGTAAAAATACAGTTGATGAAAAGGAAAGATGTGGAATTGAGATCATAAAGGATCAAAAAGAGATAAGAAGTACAGTTTGAAGACCTGAAGAAGGAGACAGTCTCAGGTACTGCGATCGCAGTCCTCAGACCACAATGCTGCCAGTAAATGATAGGTCACATGCCACGATCACATTTATTTAAAGACGACTGCGATGCTTGTGATCGCGGGAAAGCTGTCACAATTGCAATAATGTGGGATTATGCTCAGGGGTAATTCTATAAATTGATATTCGCCCCCAAATTCTCAAAAAGCTAAAAACCCTTGCACATTGGGGATTATCATCATCTATACTTCTATGGTTTTATCACTTGGAGCTTGAAGCTAAATTTGTAATAATCTTGAGATAAGAAGACATTAGAGTGACTCCTAAGTGAAGAGTTGGATAATCCCATTGATGATTCATAGGAATTTAAACTGTGGTTTGCATTCTCTTTATTTTCCATGAATTAAATTTATGGAGATTTTGGTATATTTTTATTTATTATCTTAAGAGTTTCTAGTTCTTCCTCTTGAGTTATGTTTTAATACGATGTAAGCATATATGGATTTTGATTATTAGCTTTAATTCTTAGTTAATGTTGTTGGGTTTCACAAATGTTTGATTATAAAATGGAACTTGTTGGTGAAAGTATCAATTTCCCTAAACCCCACATCATCCTAGAGAGAGGGATGTGGGTAGTCTAGATCCTACATCATCCTTGAAAGAGGGATGTAGGTGACATAAGAATTTGTGAACAAAAAGATAGATAATATTTATTCCCTTTTTATTGTCTTAAAAATTAGGATAAATTATGGAATTGCTATATCTTAGGCATCATCCTAGAAATAGGGATGCCAAATTGAGGCTTTGTGATGATTAATTGACCATACCCATGAGATATTCGAAGGAATCCATGGATGATAGTTTGATACTTTGTTGAAAGACTAGTATCGAAATCCCTAAACGAGCCTACCCAAGCATGCCTTAGCTATGATTTGAAGTTGATTTTCATGTAACCACATACTATTTGCCTCAAGTAAATCATAGCCCCAAAATCTATTCCTAATTTATTATGCTCTAATTATCCTTAGTCTCAAATTAGTCCTTTAGAAACCCAAGAATTGCCTTACAATTTTGAAAACATTCAAAAACCCCCCAAAACATTTGTATAATATATTTGAATTTAGCAAGTAAATTTAATTTCAAACTAATTTAATTGCCACTCACATTGTTCCTTGTGGATTCGACCTTAACTCTTGCTGGGTTTATATTAGCAATAACCGTCTTGTACTTAATTTGATGTGTAAGTTTAGCGTTATTAAAAATGGCATTATTGTCAGGAGTGAAGTTTAGTTTTCACTTATGTGGTGTTGATTTTTACTTAGGGTATACCCGTAGTAGTGTTTATTTATTTTGGTTGTTGTTTTAGTTTCCTTTTTAGGTGATTCCCGTAGTGTTCATGGAACTATGAGTGACAAGGCAAGTATTGATGCGTCCTTCGATGTCCCTCTAGATGATGAGGAGTAACTCAATGACATTGGACTCAAGTGTCATCTGTATCCCACCTACTCATAGGAACGGTGACTTTTATGTCATGAGCATCACGTTGTATATGCTACAAATGAAGGGACTTTTTGGTGGACAAGACTATGAGGACCCCAACTTGTATTTGAAGAAATTTGTAGAAGTTTGTGCACCATTTGATATTGCAGACATAACCCAAGAGTCCATCTGGTTGTGCCTCTTTCTATTTTCTCTAATGGGGGAGGCCTTATTGTGGCTTCACCCTCTTCTGGCTAGATTAATTACTTGATGGTATTAACTTACCATGGACTTCCTTAACCGGTATTTCCCACCCTTTAAGATTCTCCAATTGTATGATGAAATCATTAACTTTAGGCAATTGAGCGGAGAACCCTTGTACGAGGTGTGAGAAACATTCAATAGAAAAATTATGTAATGTCCCAATCACGAGGTCCCAAAGAAGATGCTTCTCCAAATCTTTTATCGGGCTCTTGATCTTCTCAACAAAATTGTGGTAAACAATGCAATAAGGAGCTCTTTTTTGAAGTTGAATTATAAAGCGGCTACAAATTTTCTTAAGAAAATTACCAAGCAAAATCAGGGGTGATACACCCGTGATGCCGAGGTACCAAAAGGATCTCCTACTACCTTCTTTAGTAATAAAAATAAAAAGGAAATGAAGAGAGATGAAGAGAGAGAGAGGAAAACATAGCAAAAATAATAATGCAATTGGAGCTTTTAACTAAGTATATGATGAGTGCAACCACAAAAGCTGTGAATACCATGGAATACAAGGCCTCTTATGATGAAGAGGTCACGAAGCTTAATAAAGAGATCGGTATTTGGCTAACTATTTATGGGGTTCCCACCTCGCCTATCAAAGTCAAGATGGGAACCAAGGTTGTATGGATAGTGATTGTTACCATGATCGAAGGTACAAAGATCATGACTATGATCATAATATTCCTCCTCATGACCAGGAAAAGAACAAAGAAAGTAACCCCATTGACCCCGACAAATACAAAATCAAAGAAATCTTGGCAAGAATTTTGATGAAAGTGGAGGGAATGGACAAAATGGTTTGCGAATTGAAAGGAAATTTTTTGCAACTCAACCAAATGGTTGTATCCCACTCTTCTTCAATATAACAATTGGAAACGTAACTAGGGAAAATCTCCACTCAATTAAATGCTGACCAAAGGGGGGTCCTCCTAGTGACACTATTGTGAATCCAAAAAAAAATCTCAAGTGTTGGTAATAGTCACTAGAAGTGGAAAGACCCTTGGTGATTATTTGAAAAAAATTGAGAGAGAAAACATAGGTGAAAAATAGCCTCAAGTTTAATACAATGAATGTGAAGACAAAGCTAGCAATTGAGTCAGAAGAAGGATCTCTGAAATCTCAAAAAGAAGGAGATAAAAAAAAACAATGGAAATTGATGAAGAGGTGGTTGAGAATGATAATTCGTACGGTTATGTATTTCCCACTATTCCAATCCCTCGTCCATTTCCCCAAAGGCTTAAGAGAAAAAAATTAAGGACGACAAGCTTAAGAAATTTATGGTTAAGCTTAGAAAGCACTCTATCAATATTTCATTACTCGAGGCTATCCAAGAAATTTTGGGGTATTCTAAGATTATGAAGAAATTAATGTCAAAGAAGAAGCTTGTTGAAGGTTACACCATTGAATTCACCCATGGTTGTAGCACTATTATGAGTAGAGAAATAGCAGAAAAGAAGAAAGATCCTGGGGTCTTGCCATTCCATGCATAATCTATACACATAAGTTTGAAAAAGCTCTATATGATCTTGGTGCAAGTGTAAAACTCATGCCATTTTCAATATATAAGAGTCTTCTCTTGAGTACCCCTACACCAATGTCGATGAGGCTTTTGATGACAGATCGGTCTATCAAAAAACCAGTTGGTGTTTTATTCGACATAATGGTGAAAGTAGATAAATTCATCCTTCTGATGGATTTTATGGTGTTAGATTGTGAGATGAACCAATAGGTACCTATTATCCTTGGTCGACCTTCTCTTGCCACCAGAAGAGCCATTGTTGATTTGGAGGTTGGGGAAATAAAGTTTAGAGTTCATGATAGTGAAGTATTCTTTCAGGTATGCAACACAAAGAAACAACCCATGGAGCTTCAAGTATTGTCGGTTATAGATGTTGAAGATGAGTAAGTGCATGATCCAATTTGCAAAGAATGGAAGACATGTTGCCACAATGATAACTAAAGCACTATGTGTGAGGCGGCCCACAAATACCATACAAGTTGCTCGTATCTTTTCTTTTTAAATTTGATAGTGTATATTTTAGATTTCATGTCATTGATTAATCTACCATCTGTGGCACTACAGAGTGTTTTAAGTGAGTTTGAGCAGGGAAAAGTGTGAAATTTTGCATATTGGACTGAACAAGGGAAAATAGAGGTACAGAAATGCTCTCTATTACCGCAATCACAGACCTCGGATTGTGATTGTGGTAAGAACATTTTTAAGAGACCATCGGACTCCCATTTCCCTCATACTTCTTTCCCAAATTTTCTCTCAAATTTCACCCACTCTTCGGCAAATTTTAGGCATTCAAAAGCATTATAACATCCCTCTTGCATTATTTCCTCAGGTAAGTGTATTGAATTCATGCTTTAATTATTGACAATAGGCCATAGAATGTATGTTATAACAAAGGCCTAAATCTATGATTTTGATTGTTAAATCTGTGTTGAGATAAACTTGTGTGGTGGCTAGCTGCAAGAATATGGTGTGCACTGATGAGTGGTGAATATGCCACTCATTTCCACTTAACATTCATTCATATTGTCATGATTTAAATGTATAAATGAGATGCGTGTATCATTAAATTCCCTAATATCCATACTTTGCAGGGATACAGGTTATGAGACAGAAAGATGTGGACTTGAATTGAAAAGGATCAAAAGATAGAAAACAAGTTCAGCTGGAAGACCTAGAGTAGAAACATGCCTCAGTTACCATAATTGTGGTTTGAGGGTGGCGATCGCAGCCAGTCAAGAAGGTTAGCAACCACAGTTGCATGGATTCACCCGTGGTAGTGGTATCCGTGATCCCATAGAATCCAATGTGATCGCGGCAATGCGGGATTTGGCCCAGGGGCAGTCTAATTTTTAGCAGCCAACCCAAATCCCTTAAAAGATTAAAACCCTTTGCCATTATGGACATTCTAAAGACTAGCAATACTTTGAATTTGAAATAGAAACCCTAAATTGGGAAAGTCTTGTAATTTGATTTAGAGATTTGGATTTTGGTATTTGTGAAGAATGGATACTTTGAACAATCCCTTTGGTATATGTTTCTTTATTTTCTTCAAGAGTAGCTAAATCTTTTAGTCTTAGGTTTATGTCGAACTAAGGTTCCATTACTTGTGGGTTGTTATGTATTTTAGCATATTCTAGTTAGTTGATAATGGGTTCTACTATTGCTTGATTAAACTGGATGGGATTTGTCGGTAAAAGCCTCAAATGCTCAAACTGGGTTTGTGGGTGAATACCTCAAACTCTTAAAAGCTTAAACCATCCTTGAAAGAGAGGTTTGGGTGAACTTTTGGAACCCACATCATCCTTGAAATTATGATGTGGGAACTAAGGCAATCACAGACAATTAATGGATTTAGTTTACTAATTTTCACTATCTTAGACATAAAAGTGGGTATGAAGTTAACTACATCTTGTGTATCTTCCTAGAAATAGGGATACCCAATTGAGGTAATAGGTGAATATAGTTAAAACACTTAATACATATTTGAAAGGCTCGATAGGTGAAATTCTTAAGATTTTGTTGACAAGATAGCCTCAAGGACCCTAGACCTAGCCTACCCTATTGTTAACAACTAACATGTATACCAAATCTACGCATAACTATACCTAATTTTCCCTTAGGAAGACATAATTCCAAGATATTTTTTATATTAAAGTTAAATTACAATTATTGTGTAGTTTGTGGAATTGAGTTACTATTGACAGGCACTCTCCCAAAACAACCCCCCTCCCCCCAATTTTAAATCCTACTTCTTACTTTATTTGCATTTTGGGTTTTTTCTTAGTTAGTGTTAAGACCCATAAGACTAGAACTCTACTTTTCACTCCTTGTGGCTTCAACCTTAACAAGTGTTGAGATATTGACAACGATCGTCCTATACTACTTCATGTGGTATAAGTGAGCATTATTAAAATAGCGTCATAGCCAGGGAATGAAATTTAGTTTTCACTTGTGAGGTATTGATTCTTACTTAGGGTATACGCATAGTGCTGTGTATTTATTTTAGTTGTTGGTTTTGTTTTCTTCTAGGTGACCTCTATAGCATAAATGGAACCATAAGTGACAATTCTAGTAAAGCCGGGTCTTTTGATGGCCCTCTTGATGATAAGGGGCAACTCAATGATGTTGGTCATTCAACTGCCATCTGTATCCCACCTACTCATGGGAATGATGTCTTTTATATAACAAGCATCATGTTTCACATGTTTCAAATGAAGGGACTTTTTGGGAGGCAAGCTTATGAGGACCTCAACCTTGATTTGAAGAATTTTGTAGAAGTGTGTGCACTCTTTGATATTGCACACATAAACCAAGAGTCCATCCGGCTTCATCTCTTCCCATTTTCTCTAATGGGAGAGGTGGTATTATGGCTTCAATCTCTTCCAGCCAGTTTTATCACTTCATGGGATGAACTCACCATGACCTTCCTTGACCGATATTTACCACCATCCAAAATACTCTAATTGAGGGATGATATCATCAAATTTACGCAATTAAATGGAGAGTCTTTGTATGAAGTGTTGGAAATAGTCAATGGAAAACAAATGCAATGTCCAAACCACAAGGTCCTGGAGAAGATGTTTCTCCAAATCATCTACCGTGCTCTTGATCCTCTCAGCAAAATCGTGGTAGATAATGTGGCGGGGGGATCTTGTGAAGTTGCATTATCAAGCGGCAATGAATTTTCTTGAGGAGGTTACTAAGAAAAATTAGGGATGGCATACCTGATATACCAAGGCTCCTAAGAGTTCTCGCACTACATCCTTTGTTAACAAAGAACAAAGGAAATGAGATGAAGAAAGAGAGGAGAATAAAGCTAAGATGATGACATAATTAGAGCATTTAACAAAACATGTGATGGGTACACCCACGAATGTGGTAAATTCTATGGAATCGAAAGCCTATGAGGAAAATGAAGAGGCTAAAAAGCTTAAAGAGAAGATTCGGTACTTGGTAAACTAATCGGGGGTTCCCACCCCGCCTATCAAAGGAAAGGTTGGAATCAAGGTTGGACGGACTGTGAATGTGACGCTAATTGGAGGGATACAGATCGTGATTATGACAAATGTGTTCCCTCTCATGACCGGGAAAAGAAAAAAGATGGTAGAATTGTCGACCCCGATAAACACAAAGTCAAAGATATCTTGGCAAGGATTTTGATGAGAGTGGAAGGAATGGACAAAATGGTCTATAAAATGAAAAGTGATTTTTTGTAACTTAATCGAACTGTGGTGTCCCACTCCACCTCTATTAAGCAATTGAATACTCAAATCGGTCAAATTTTTACCTAATTAAATGCTAGGCCAAAGGGTTATCTTCCTAACACTATTATGAACCTGAAGAGTGAAGCTCAAATTTTACTAATAGTATCTAGGAGTGGGAAGACCCTTGGTGATCACTTAAAAGAAAATTAGGGTAAAAATATGTGTAAGGTTAAATCAAATGAAGAACCACCAAAATCTCAAAAAATAAGAATATGAAAAGGAATGATAGAAGTTAATGAAGAGGTGGTGGAAAATGAGAAACCACGAAGTAATATGTGCCTACAATACAGGTCCCTCCCCCATTTTCTCAAGGGCTTCAAATAAAAGAGAAGGGAGATAAACTCAAGAGTGGCTATGCTTATCAACCTTTCTATCAATATCCCATTGCTTAAAGCTTTCCAAGAGATCTCGAAATATGCTAAGCTCACGAGGAAGTTGATGTTAAAAAAAATCTCATCAAAGGTGGCACGATCGAAGTCACCCATAGTTGTAGTGCTATCATGAGTAGCAAAATTGCAAAAAGAAAGAAGACCCCGGAGCTTTTACCATCCCTTACACTAGTGGAACTCATATGTTTGTGAAAGCTCTATCCGACCTTAGTGGAACTGTAAACCTTTTTCCTTTTGTCATTTATAAAAATTTCAGATTGGACACCCCAACTCCAACATCCATGAGAATTTTAATAGCAAAGAAGTTGGTCAAGGTTTTGTTTGATATTCTAGTCAAAGTGGACAAATTTATACATCTACCGAACTTCATGGTTTTAGATTGTGAAATATACCAAGAGGTTCCCATCATTCTTGTTCGACCCTTCTTAGTCACCGGAAGGGCCATTGTTAACTTAGAGTTGGGAAAAATGAGGTTTAGAGTTCATGATAACGAGGTCTCTTCTTAAGTATGCAAAACAAAGAAACAACTGATGGAACCAAGTAATATGGGTGATCAATGTTAAACATCGAGGAGTAAATAAGGTGTCCCTATAGGACCTAACTTGAGAAATAAGGAAGACGTCATGCCACGACATAAACTAAGGCGCTATGTGGGAGACAACCCATAAATACCACGAAAGTGGCTCGTATCTTTTATTTCTATTTTTGTAGTATAGATTTTATTTTTGACAATTGAATAACCCATGCATTTGTGGCACTATTGAGTATGCTGGAGGATCTTAAAAAGGGAAAAGTGTGAAATTTTTGCACTATAAACTGAACAGCGGAAAACCTATCCAAAAGTGAAATGAGTTGAACAGGAGAAAATAGGGTGCAGAAATGCCCTCAGTTATTGCAATCGTGAGCCCTAGGTTGCAATCTCGGCCACCCACATATCAACGATCACGGACCTATGACTGCGATTACAGTTACCTTAGTTATAAAACCACCTGACTCCCCATTTTCCCTCACACTCCCTTTCCAAATCTTCTCTCTATTTGGACCCATTTCTGGCCAAGATTGTGAGAACTCCAACCGCATCCTTGCATCCCTCTTACATCACCTATCAGGTAGTGCCTTGAATCCATGCTTAGATTATTGAAAATAGGCCATAGTATGCATGATATATAGAAGGCCTAAAATGATGTTTTTCATGCTTAAATGCTTCATAAATTGTACTTGTGTGGTGTTTAGCTGCTAGAATAAGGTGTGCACTTGAATGGGGGTGTCTTAAGTACCCAAATTGTTTGTAAAGTTTAGGAAAATGATAAGTGCACACCAAGTGCTTGATAAATTATCCAAATTAGTATTTCACTGAAGGTTTTTGTATTCTAAGGGCATAATGAGTACTTAGTGGTCTTGTTCAATGATTTAAGTACAAATCCTTGTTATAGAAGATGCTTTGGGCTTCATAATTTGAATTTTTGGACATTGAAAATTGGTGTTGAAATTGGTCTCAGTTAATGCAATGCGGTTGCTGGGACCGCAATCGCGGTGTCGTGATTGCAGCTCTATGGCCTGCACTGCATTAATTGAGGCTGATTTTCTACCTATGCCAAAAATTCTGCACTTAGAATTTTTGTCCAAACACCATCAAATGATCTTTAGTAGACAACATAGTAGTTTGTGCAAGAAAATACCAATGATTGATGTTGTTGTGTCATCTTTTTTTAAGGATAATCTCATGGAGAAATACGACCACATCCTATTCATGGCACCCAAGTGCCACACTCACTACTATGATGATATTTTGAGGACAAAGCTACTCCCGGAGAGAGGAATATGCTTGGAGAATATGCCAAAAAATCTTCCATCATTTTATGATATGCTTGTGGACACAAGGTGGCGGAGTTTCCACCCGAATCATTGTAGTCCAATGAGCAATGGGTCCATAAATTCTATACCAATCTTAGCATAGTTTCTTACTCGGATCCATCCTACATGACTATCAAAATTCAGGGGAAAATAGTGGAATTCAAGGCAGAGCGTGTCAACGATATCTATAGGCTCCCAAGTACAGATAAGGGTGAATTTGAAGAAAAAAAGTGTGAGCCAGGAAGTTGGTTGGCTAAAAGACTTTATTTCGGAAAGTAAGTCTCATGGGCGGCAACTAAGATTAATAAACACATGAATGACTTCACTGTCAAGGCTTGAATTTGGTTAAACATTATATGTAGTCGAGTCTCCCCTCGCACCTATATGATAGTAGTCCCAAATTTATGGGCTTGGATAGTTTCTTACATTCTAGACGTCATTTCTTTGAATATTGGTCAGCTCATGGTTTCTATCATGAAATTATTCAAGAACCAGGGTGGGACATATATCTTATTTCTCTTTGATTAGTAATCTTTGTAGGAGAGCTGGCATAGAGGAATACTCTGGAGACACTTAGGTGCGTCCTAGAACTTCTAGCTATCATTTGAGAATTTGAGCAAAGGGCACACTAGGCAAAATCAAGAAAAGGAATATCGATGTAGAAAAGTCGACATGTGAAGATCCTAAGTCTTGTAGGCCATCCACCACTGGGCCTCTTGAGAATATTGGAGTTGATGTTGCAACCATCAAGAAGCTCATGTCAGATTTTCCCCAGGAGCCAGAAGAACCCTCCACCATCCGTCATTCATATGTGTCCCGATCTGATTATGAGAAGTATTGGGAGGACTAAAAGAAGTAGGTATCTACCATTGCTAGGCTTGAGAGAGCCTACTCATCCTTTGCAAAATCACATCGAGATCTCTAGATTGCATATGAGAAGATAGTGAAAAAGGGAGAAGAAGAGAGATGAGTTCTTTAGCAAGATTTGGAAAGGGGTGAAGGGCCTATAGAAGGTCCTAAAATCCTATGATAGACTTCCTTCCTCCTACGTGGAGAATGATGATGAGGCGCCAGCTGAGTGGTCCGATCTTGAGGATGCTGATGATGATGTGGAGTCTACAGATGAGAGTAGTTCTTGATGCAATTTTAGGGAGCAGCCTTATCCCTTTTTATATTTTATTATTTATGCAGTGAGGACACTGCTATCTACTTAGTTAGGGGGTACCAATCTCTCTATTCATTTTATTTAGGCTTGTATTATTGATATTTTTGGATGTTTTTATGTTCTTTTGGGTTGTAATATTTGGGCACTCTAACGGTTCCCATATTTTCATGGATCAGTTGTTTTGTTTTGTTGTTAGATTTTTGCATTATCTTTATTTTGTTTGTGATGAATTTTGAGCATTTCCCTATGATAAATTGAGTGACGACATTCTTAATAGAAAAGGATCGTGATTGAGTTTTGAGTCGTGGATATAGGGAAAGTCTGAGTATCCATAGCATCGAGGTCTTAAATGCAAGGAAAAGCTGAGTACAAGTGTTATTTTAGGATTTGGGATTGCATTTATACATATGGCGAAGTCTGAGTAGCCATTAGCTTTTCCCATATGAAAGCCAAAATATGAGACGAATACATGGGCTAATGGTATATCTAAGAAATTGTGCGTGGTGCAAATGCAAAGTAAAAACCCCCCTCCATCAAAAAATTTTTTGAAAACCAAGGGCATGGATGTGAGCAACCTTGTAACAATTCTTTTTCTCTTTTTGTGACTCCATGAATTTTTTCTTGTTAAAATTTGTAGATACTCCATTTTTGTTGTGGAAAGGGCAATTGATCCTTGACGAGTTTTCATGCCATGTTTGGTGAGCTCATTTTTTCAATTCTCATGTGTACGTGTACTATCTAGAACTTACCCCATTAGTCTCCCAAGACTAATTTTGAATGTACTTGGTTGGTGAGATGATCTTAGGTCATCTTTATGACATTGAAAGTCCACTTTAGCCTAAAAAGCCTACCCTTGCATCGATGTTATCCCTAATCACCCACTTTGAGCCTTTATACCTTTATTTGGGAAACACATTGCAAGTTATGAGCCTTTTAATTTTTACCCTTTTTTGAACCCTACCCTCCTTGGACTTAAAATTTCAACTTGAGGCTAAAAGCCTAAGTTAGGGATATTGACGATTGGAAAAGATAACTTTAGGCCATGAAGTTATAAGTAAGTGCCTATAAGCTTAAACATTGAGAACAAATGAATAAGAAAAATAAAGGATCTAACAAAGGAAAGAAACACACAAAGGATGCAAGAAAAAAAATGAAAATAAAATGGGTGGACTAAAGAAATAAAAGTAGGCATGTGTAAAGAGAAAGTGAAAACAAAAAAAGTGTCCCATGATCAAAAGTTGGATAGAATAGTGTGATATAGATGTTCAAGGAGGGTATAGACATGTTTTTCCTAAATAATATCCTACCCTACCCCAAACCTACATGACAAGATCAAAAAGTACTTCGTGATTTCGAACCAAATATTTCATTGTAGTTGTAATTGAAAATAGGGGCAAGCCTATTGCATGGTACTTGTTAGCATCGAGAGTTCTTGATATATAGAGTGTTTCACATTTAAGCTCCTTGTTGCATATTTGATAACTTGGTGTGTGGAATTTTCTTTCTTGTGAGAAGGCATGTGAACAAGTTGAGGTGAGTAATTTTATCACATCTCGAAAAATAAGGCAAAAAGGAGTATAATGTAGTTGAGGAGAAAGGTGAGTAATTTCTAGAGTATTAGTGATTATTGGATGGTTTCTCTTTGAAGTCTTTTGCATCCTTGAAAAATCACATTTTATGTGGAGGGGTGTCATAAAAATAGTTTTGCCCATGTTTAAAGAGCTAAATTGTGGTATTAACTAAGCTTGAAGTCATTATGATCATTAGGTCATTCAATGTGGGCATAAATATACATATTCTCTTGATGAGGTAGTGTTGCTTGAGGACAAGCAAAGCTTTAAGTTGGGGGTATTGATATATGGTGAATCTAACACTCATTTGTACTTAACATTCATTCACATTGTCATAATTTAAATGTATAAATGAGACATATATATCATTAAATGCACTAATATCCATACTTTGCAAGCATATAGGTTATGATATGAGAAGATGTGGACCTAAGCCAAAAAGGATCAAAAAAGAGAAAAAAAGTACAGTTGGAAGACCTGGAGGAAAAATAGGCCTCAGTTACCATGATCGCGGTCTAAGGGCCACGATCGCGGCGAATAAAGAAGGTCAGCAACCATGATTGTGTGTATCCACCAAAATTTATGGTAGCCACAATCGCAGCAAATCCAGTGTGATCGCGGCAATATGAGATTAAGCTCAGGGGCAGTTTTGTAATTTTCAGCAGCTGACCCAAATCCCTTAAAAGCTTAAAACCCTTTCCCATTTTGAGCATTCTAGAGACTTGCAATACTTTGAATTTTAAATTGAAACACTAAATTGGGAAAGTCTTGTAATTTGATAGGGAGGTTTGGATTTTGGTATTTGTGAAGAATGGATTCTTTGAACAATCTCTTAGGTATATGTTTCATTCTTTTCTTCATGAGCAGCTAAATTTTTTACTTTTGGATTTATGTTGAACTAAGGTGAAATTAGTTATGTGTTGTGATGTATTTGTGCATATGCTAATTAGTTGATAATGGGTTCTACTATTGCTTGATTAAATTGGTTGGGATTTGTGGGTGAAAGCCTCAAATGCTCAAAATGGGTCTGTGGGTAAAAACCCCAAACTCTTGAAAGCTCAAACCATCCTTGAAAGAGGGGTTTGGGTGAACTTTTAAAACCCATATCATCCTTGAATAAGGGATGTAGGAACCAAGGCAACAGTAGATAATTAATGGATTTAGTTTACTAATTCTCACTATCTTAGACATAAGAGTGAGTATGACATTGACAATATTTTGGGTATCTTCCTAGAAATAGGGATACCTAATTGAGGTATTAGGTGATTATAGTTAAAACACTTATTACATATGTGAAAGGCTCGATAGGTGAAATTTTTTAGGTTTTGTTGACAAGCTATCCTCAAGGACCCAAGACCTAGACTACCCTGTTGTTAACAACTATCATGTATACCAAATCTACACATACCCATACCTAATGTTCCCTTAGGAAGATATAATATCAAGATCTTCTCTATATTGAAGTTAAATTACAATTTTTGTGTAGCTTGTGGAATTGAGTTACTATTCACACACACACTCTCCTAAAACAACCCCTTTCCCTAATTTTAAATCATTTTTTTTACTTTATTTTCACTCTGGGTGTTTTTTTATTAAGTGTTAAGACCCATAAGACTAGAATTCTACTTTTCAATCCTTATGGATTCGACTCAACAAGAGTTTAGATATTGACAACGACTGTCCTATTCTACTTCATGTCGTACAGGTGAGTATTATCATTCACACACATGAGGAATTCTTGAGTACCCTAATTGTGTGTGAAGTTGAGTAAAATGAAGGGTGCACATCAAGTGCTCGATCAAATACCCAAACAAGACTTCACTTGATGTTTTCCCATTCTAAAGGCATAATCGAGTACCCTGTAGTCTGGTTTAATGATTTTAGTATGAATTCTTGTTGTAGAACATGTTTTGGATTAGAATTTGGATTTTTTGGATATTAAAAATTATGGCTTGAAATCGGTCTCAGTTACAGCCATCGTGTTTATCTAAACCATGATTACGGCATCGTAATCGTGACTCTATGGCCCATGATCACTATACCTGAGGCTAAATGTCAGCCTGGGCCAAAAATTCTTCACTTCAAAATTTTGTCCAAACACCACCGAGTTACCATCCCATGAGCTTTAGTGGACAACATAGCTTAGTTGGAGAATGAAAATGTCGATGATTAATGTTGTTCTATTGTCTTCATGTTTTTCAGGATTACCTCATGGAAGATTATGACCAATAATCGCTTCATGGCCCTCGAGTGCCACACTCTCTACTGTGGTGATCTTTTAAGAGCAAAGTTGCTCTTAGAGAGAGGAATATGCTTAGAGAAAGTGCCAAAAAAGTTTCCTATATTTTATGATAGACTCGTGGCCAACGAGTGGCGGTGCTTCACCCTGAACCCTTGCAAGGAGAATGAGCAGTGGGTATGGGAATTCTATGCTAACCTTAGCATGGTATCTTTATCAGACCCATCTATTAGGATTATTAAGATTCGGGGGAAGGAGGTGGATTTTGAGGCAGACCAAATCAATGATATCTATGGGCTCCCGAATGCAAACATAGATGAGTTTGTAGGAAAAAAGTGTGAGCCAGGAAGCTAGTTAGCAGACAAGTTATGTACCAAAAAGTAAGTCTCTTGGGCTGTGACCAAAAAGAATATATCCATGAATGACTTCACTGCTGAGGCCTGGATTTGGATGACTATCATTTGTAGCTAGGTCTCTCCTTATACCCAGGTGACAGCGGTTTGGATTTTCGAGCTAGGATAGTTCCTTGCATTTTTATGGCATTTCTTTGAATATGGGTCGACTTGTGCTACCAGAGATGACGTTCTTTAAAAATCATAATGGTAAGAATTTTTTCTTCCCTTCTCATTATTATCGAGTTATGTAGGTGAGAAGGTATTTTAGAGTACCCTAATGACACTTGGGTGCAACCTAGCACCCCATCTATCCTCTAAAAATTTGAGGTGAGGGCGCATCGATCAAAAGCATAAAAAGGAAGATTGACTTGGGAAAGTCGACATGTGAGGAGCCTACATCTGGTAGTCCATCTATAGTCGAGCCTCTTGAGGATCTTGGTGTTGATATTAGGGCCATTAGAAATCTTATTTTAGGAGATCCCTCCACCACTCACAACTCATATATGTCTCGCTCTGATTATGAGAGGTATCTAGAAGACCAGCAAAAGCAGGGGCCTACTATTGCAAGGCTTGAGAGAGCCTAATCATCCTTAGAAGAGTCTCACAGAGAGCTCTGGGTTTCATATGAAAAGATTATAAAAAAGGAGAAGAAGAGAGATAAATTCTTTAGCAATATGTGGAAGGAGGTAAAGGGCCTTCGGTAGGACGTAAAACACCACTATAGAATTCCTTCCTCCTAAGTGGAGAGTCATGAGTAGGCCCTAGCAGTGTGGTCCAGTCCTAAGGATGCAGATGATGATGCAAAGTCCAAGGGCGAGAGAACCCCTTGATGCAGTTTCAAGGAGCACCCTTATCTCTCTTTATGCTTGATTTATTATGCAGTGAGGCCACTGCTAGCTTTTTAGTTGGGCGTCTGTCTCTGGATTCATTTTATTTGGTCCTGTATTATTGATACTTCTAGATATTTGGATGTTATTTTGGATGATTTTTATTTTTGTTATTGGTTATAATATTTGGGCACTCTGATGGTGCCCATATTTTCATGGATTATCAATTTTATTTTGTTTTTAGATCTTTACTTTATCTTTATTTTGCATGTGATGATATTCGATGATAATTTCCCTATGATAGATTGAGTGACGACATTCTTAAGGAAAAATCATCGTGATTGGGTTTTGATCCATAGATGTAGGGAAACTTTGAGTACCCATAGCATCAAAGCTATAAATATAGGGAAAGTTTGAGTACCAGTAGCATTTTAGATTTGGGATCACACTTATACCTATGGCAAGTCTGAGTAGCTATATGGTTTGACTGTATGAAATATGAAATATGAGACGTCGGCTTGGTTTGGTGCCATAAAGATCAAATTGTGCGTGATGAAAATGCAAAGGAAACACCCCCCCTCCATCCAAAAATTTTTAGAAAATCAAGGGCACGGATGTGAGCAATCTTGTAACAATACTTTACCTCCTTTTGTGACTCCAAGGTATTGGGTTGTAGAAATTGGTAGATACTCTATTTTTGTCTCTAGTAGGAAAGGCAACTTAACCCCTTTGAGGAGCTTGCATACCATGTGCGGTGAGCATTTGTGTATAAATCTCATGCCTACTTGTACCATCTAGAACTTGCTCTATTAGTATCTCAAGGATAATTTTGATTGTGATTGGTTGGTGAAATAATCCTAGGCCATCTTTACGAATATAAGAACCCACTTTAGCCTAAATAGCCTACCCGTGCTTAAAATAGTTCCCTTAGTTACCCAATTCGATCCTTCAAGCCTTTCTTTGGCAACCACGTTAAAATCCTTGATCTATTCAAAGTTTGTCTCTCTCTTGAACCCTACCCTCCTTGAATATGAAAAATTAAAATTGAGGCTAAATGTCTAAGTTGGGGGAAATGAGTTTGAAAGATTTGACTTTGGGCCATGGTAGTGTAAATCGATGCCTATGAGGTAAGCAATGAAAGAAAATGAAAAAAAAAAGGTATGATGAAAATAATATAAGGCATAGATTGCAAAAGAGATAAGAGAATTAAAGATGCCTCCAAAAAGTTGGGAAAATCATGGTAGCTAAAATAGGTATGTGTAAAGTGTTGAATCATAAGAAGTGGTCCATGATCAAAAAGTTGGAAGGATGAAATAGTCTGATATAGATGTTCAAGGGGGATGTAGCCACTTTGTCCTACATGATATCCTACCCTTCCCTGAACCTACGTTACAAACTCAAAAAGCCCTTTGATATCTCCAACTAAGAGTATCTATTATAGTGGTGAGTGAAAATAAGGGCAAGCCTAGAGTATGGTACTCGTTAGCATTAAGAGTCTTTGAGAGAGAGAGAGTTTCGCACTTGAATCCCTTGTTGCATATTTGATAATTTGGTGTGTGTGGGATTTTTCTTTTCATGAGAAGGTATGTGAATAACTTGAGGTAGGCGACATTATCATATTTTCAATAATGAGGTAAAAGGAGTATAATGGAGTTGAGGTTAACAGAGAGTTACTTTTTTAGTGTGAGTGATTGTTGCATTGTTGCTCTTTATAGTTACTTGTATCCTCGAATTGCATTTCATGTTGAGGGGTGTCATGAGAATAGCTTTTCCTATTTTTGAAGAGATACTTTTGGTAGTAACCAAGCTTGGAGTCATTGTGATCATTGGGTTGTATAAATGGGGCTTAAATATGCATTGTCTCATGGTAAGAGATAGTGTTGCTTGAGGACAAGCCAAGATATAAGTTGGGAGTGTTGATGAGTGGTAAATTTACCACTCTATTGCACTCAAAATTCAAGCACACTACCCCAATTTGAATGTATGAATAATACAAATTTATGATTAAGTGCACTAATTTCCATATTTTGTAAGATTATATGTGATGAAAAGGACTATGTGGAATTAAAATAAAAAGGGATCAAAAAGAAATGACAAGTGTAGTTGGAAGACCTAGAGAAGGACACGGTCTGAGATACCATGATCATGGCCTATCAAGATAGGTCAAAATTTGTGATTGCATTTATTTGAAGGCAACCGCGATCGTGGCCAACCTGCCGCAATTGCGGCAATGCGAGATTATGTCCAGGGGTAATTTTGTAAATTAACAGCTGACCCCAAATTCTCAAAAAGCAAAAAACCCTTGCACATTAGGGATTATCATCATATTTACCATATTTATCCTTCATCTTCATCTTAGTTTCTAGAGTTTTATCACTGGGAGCTTGGAGCTAAATTTGTACTAATCTTGAGATAAGAAGACATTAGAGTGACTCCTAAGTGAAGAGTTGGAGAATCCCATTGAAGATTCATAGGAATTTAAAGTGTTTTTTGCATTACTTTTATTTTTCATGAATCAAATTGAAGGAGATTTTGGTATATTTTTGTTTATTATCTTTATGAGTTTCTAGTTCTTCCTCTTTAGTTATGTTTTAATAGGGTGAAAGTGTGTATGGGTTTTGATTATTAGCATTAATTCTTAGTTAATGTTGTTGGGTTTCACAAATGTTTGATTATAGAATGGAACTTTTTGGTGAAAGCCTCAATTTCCCTAAACCCCACATCATCCTCGAGAGAGAGATGTGGGTAGTCTAGATCCTACATCATACATGAAAGAGGGATGTAGGTGACATGAGCATTTGTGAACAATTAGATAGATAATAGTTATTCCCTTTTTATTGTCTTAGAAATAAGGATAAATTATGGAATTTCTATATCTTGGGCATCGTCCTAGAAATAGTGATGCCAAATTGAGGCTTTATGATGATTAATTGACTACACCAACGAGGTATTCGAAGGAATCTGTGGGTGATAGTTTGATACTTTGTTGAAATTCTATTATCAAAATCCCTAACCGATCCTACCTAAGCATGCCTTATCTAAGATTTAAAGTTGATTATAATGTACCCACACACTAGTTGCCTCAGGTAAAGTATAGCCCCAAGATCCCTCCCAAATTAATTAAACTCTAATTATCCTTAGACCCGAATTAGTCCTTTAAAAGCCCAAGAATTGTCTTACAATTTTGAAAACATTCAAAATCCCCTGAAATATTTGTATAATATATTTTAATTTATCAAGTAAATTTAATTTCAAATTTATTTAATCACCACTCACATTGTTCCTTGTGGATTCGACCCCGACTTTTGTTAGGTTTATATTGACAACGACTGTCTTGCACTTAATATGATGTGTAAGTTGAGCGTTATCAGACTTGAATCGAAACTCAATAGTCATCATCATTATTATCATTTGTTAGACTCGAATAGGAAATCATATTATAAATATCATCATCAACTACCGGACTCAAATCAAAACTCATATTTATAAATCGTGTCAATAGACCCTCCCAACAAGCCATATTGATAAACTAAATCAATCGACCATACCAATGAACTATAACTATAGACCACCCCTTTTATTCATATCTATACAGCGGAACAAGAATAACAACCATAATTCATGTCAGAACCCACCTCCATGTACAACACCAACACCGTGTCTATCTAGTCATTACCAATAACCATGCCCATAGCCTACGTCAATAGTCATAGTCATGAGTTATATCACTAATCATATCATTAGGACATTACATATCCATAATTTATTAATAATACCTATGAGCCATCTATCATGTCTATAAGCCATATCATATATATAAGCCACTAATCATTAATCATAAATATAAGCAGTATCATTAGCAATACCTAAAATTAACATCAATCATTCTGTATCCAACTAACATACTCATTAAATATATTCAACCTCTTCAAGTGCCAAACTAAACATTAATAAGAGTATATCATTCGTAATAAGTACACTAGGCTAACCCAATTATTTGCCTAAGATGGATCAGAGGGGCCCACTTTTTGTAACACCCCAGATTTTTGGTCCTTGAAACTTTCTAAAATTTTATCCTCACTACCCAAACTATGACTCCCCTTATAAGTCATAGGGAGTCTTGGCAGGTCTTATGGACCCAATCGTAGCCTGAAAAATATGTTGGCCTAAAGTTTCTATCCTAAATATGACTTAGACCCTACGAGTTATAGTGTCTCATAATGAGTCATATTGTGCCTTCCGTATCCTAACTAGTGTGATGCCCAATAGTTTCTGCTTTGATGACAACTGGACTAAGCGAGTTTTAATGACTGAGCATGATTCATTAGTTATGACTCATAACTAAGTCAGTGTAAGTGATCCTGGACACTGTCCAAAGTATGAATGGGACCTTACAAGTCATAAGGTGACTCTACCAGAAGCCAGGTCACCCATAGTAATTGGACGATGATTTTTCAGTCTTTTCATTAAGGGTATTCTAGTCTCCTTTTCCCTTACTTGAACCCCAAAACTATAAAGCACTTTAAGGGGATATTTCTCATTCATAACACAATTGAAAACACTCTCAAACTGTCTAAATTCTCACAAGAAAGATACTTAGGGTTTCTAAGAAGTTCATAAATTAAAGTTGTCAAAGGAAAATTCCCTTGTAACTCTTAAAATTGTAGGAATGTTACTCTTCCCTAATTATAACTTTATGAAAAGCATGTATTTAAATGGTTTAATTGAATAGTTTCGAATATGGTTTTTGATGTGGATGAGGGTTTTTATATGGTTGATTCTATAATTTTTTTTCCATAATTTGTTATGCATTGTTTATGCTTTACTGGTGGTTTTGAACTTATAGGGTGCATGGGAATAGTGAATAAATTAAAGGGCCATAGTTTTCCCCAAAATTGGTATTTGAAATTGGAATTAGTTTTGTATAATTATGTCCTATCAACCCACTTCTATAAATGGCTTTGGATTGTGAAATTGTCAATTGGTTTGGCTTACTCACCTATGGAATTGCATTACATTAATTATTAAATAATAAACATAGATTTTAGAAGCCTTGTTGGCTATGCTTTGATTTAATGAACAAAGGGAGTCAAGGTATTCCTCCAGGTTAATGTGATTGTTATGGCATAGATACAAGCTTTCAAGTACAAGGGTAAGACGATACCCATGGTATGCCTTAACGGTTGGTTCATTGGTTAACAAATGGGTTATGTGAAACTTATTTTAAGTTGGGATTAATAGGGGTTATATAGGAAAGCCTTAAAGGTGTGGGTCTTAGATGACTTGTACTGGAAACTCATGTTTGCTGACATGAGGTTTGATCTTGATGACCTATGGTCATAGTTCACACTATTGATATATTCGTATCTTAGATTGACATGGGGTTGGGTCATTCTCTAATCTTTCTTTATACCTTCAATTCGTGCGGCCAACACACACTGGGGCCCTTCCAACAGGGGGAGCTGAACCCATATATCCCATAGGTGCCTGTTTATAATGGTTGAGCTATATATTCTAGGATAAAATTTTACTTTATACTAAGACTTATTCTCTTTCCTGGCATGACATGCTTATATATACATATGGTTATGTGCATTGAATTTGAATGACTTTGAAACATTGATCATGGCATTATTTTATCCTATGTCCTTGAGTTACATACTAGTGCCCAACCCATAACCATCTCTAGATATTGTATCCTCATACTATGCAGGCACCAAAGATACTGCTACTTTTTCTTTGTAGTGTTAGGTGGATCATCTTAATTCATCGATCGTTGGTGGTGAAGTGGTGATCTTCTATTTTCTAAAAGACTTGGACATTTCATTGGTTTTCTTTCATAGACTAGTACTGAAGAGTTTATATTAACATAATCATTGCCATTGTCATTGTCAAAGTTGGGGGCATGTCCCAACACTTTATTAATTTTTATTTTTTTAGAAGGATTGGTGGATTACTGTGGAGTTGGGTAATGTTGGTTGGTTATTTTTGATTGGTTACCAATTATTGGTTATAGACATGTCTTAAATTCTTTGAGCTTATCTTATGCAATCTTGTTATGTGTTTGGAATTCATCCACTATTGGGGTATTGTTTTCTATTTGGATAGGTGAAAGGGGTGGTTTTCAATTCTTATTTGACTTAAGATACTAATTATAGGCAGGCCCTAGTTCATATCATGACAAAGTTGGTATCAGAGCCTAGGATAGGTCTCTTTATGTGTCCACAAAGTCGTGTCAATTAGAATCTCTTTTATGGTGTGCAGCGCTCCACACTTATAAAAGAAGTCGTGTCAAGTAGAATCTCTTTTATGGGTGTATTGTACTCCACACTTATAAGGGAGGGGCAATGAGGCATTAAGTAATGTTTTCCTTTCTTCTTGTTCTATTTTGGGTTATAGAATCTAAGAATTTGAAGTCTTCTCTAACTCCCATATGTTTTCTTTTCAGATCATGCATCCAAGAAATACTAATGTTCGTGGAAACTCCTCTATCCCACTTGAGGATAATATGGACGGGATCATCCGACTCAAGAAGTTTAGACCTGATATAGGGTTGCAGCTTTTGGTTGCCCTAGTGGAGTTTCACTGGTTCCCACTGATCCTTCTCCCGCTAATAACACTCTTGCTCGGTCATTTCCAGGAAATATTACCAATGTTGAGTTTTTCGTTCCATTGATCTGTTAACCCAATTGGTGATATCTCAGTCACATTAGTCAATTCCTATTGATATTGTTTTGAGTTATTCTGAGATCACTAGAGTTGTCCAGTTTATGAAATTGAATCATACGAACTTTATTGGTTCTACAGTTGAGGAAGATCCTCAGGGTTCATAGATGAGATGGAGAAGACTCTTCAAGTGATGCATGTTTCTAACTTTGAGGGTGTGAAGTTCGCTACATACCATCTGAAGGATATGTCTTATCAATGGTATGAGGAGTAGGATCAGTCTAAGGTAGATGATGTGGAGTTGGCTTTATGGAAGGATTTTTGGTGCTTTCCTTGACCGTTTATTTTCTTAAGAGTTGAGGGAGGCAAAGACTGAGTAGCTCATGAATTTAAAGCAAGGCAAGATAACTGTGAAAGATATGCGTTAAAGTTTCATCAGTTATCCCGTTATGCTCATGAGCTAGTATCTAATATAAGGTCTAAGATGAGGAAATTTGCTTCAGGTTTTTCTTAATACCTAGTATTGGAGTGTAAGGCCACCTAATTAAATAATGACATGGATATTTCTAGGCTTGTAATGTATATAAAACAAGTTGAGGATGAAAAAAAAACATGCAGAGGTGACTGAAAGGCAAAGTAAGAAGTTTCGATATTTGAATCAGGGTAGAGATTAACAGCATAGCATTAGAGATGGAGAGAAATAATCTAAAAAGATATAGGGGAATTCTTATTCCTATTCTACGACTAGTGCTCCATATTCTAAGCCATCTGGTGATCAACATTTTTAGAGAAACAGTGATTTTAAGGAACAAGGTGCCCAATCTCAAGACAGTGGGGCTCTGTCGGCTCTATTTTATCCCCTTATCCTTTTTATGGTCAAATGCATTATGGATTTTATGATAAAAGGAGGAAGAAGTGTTTTAGATAGGTTCAGCCTAGCCATATTAAGAGGAAATTCTCTTTAGGCGATGTTGCTACGGAGGCTAATAAGGTCTCGATTATTATTTCTTTTACTACTGCACCAAAAGGTGTTAGTTCTGGTTCAAGCATGGGTCAGAATGGTCAATAAGCTTTGGCCACTTATCAGGATTCTGAGGCATCTCCTGATATTGTTACTAGTATGATAAAACTCTTCTCTTGTAATGTATATTGTCTACTTTATCTTAGGTATACTCTCTCTTATGTGACCCCTTATGTGGCTATTCATTTTAGTTTTGATCGTGAGTGTAGTCCTGATCTTTTTTCTATGTTTACCCCAGTGGTTGACTCTATTATGGCTAGAAGAGTCTATAGGGATTGTGTGGTATCCATTCGTGGTGAGGAGATATTTGTGGACCTGATTGAATTAGACATGTTAGACTTCGACTTGATTTTAGGGATGGATTGATTGCACTCATGTAATGCATCTCTTGACTGTCAGACCTAAAGGGTCAGTTATTGATTCTCGAATGAGTCAGGGGTTGGGTGGGAAGGTAGTTCCCTAGTGCCCAAGGGGAGGTTGTATTTCTTATCTTAGAGCCCAAAAATTAGTTTCTAGGGGTGTGTTTATCATTTGGTTCGGGTTAAGGTTCTAGTTCCAAAGTTCCTTCCTTGCAATCAGTCCCTGTGGTCTATGAGTTCTCTAAGGTATTTCCTGATGATCTTCCTGGTGTTTCTCCTAATAAGGAGATTTATTTTGGGATTGATCTTCTCTCAGACACTCTTCTTACTTCTATCCCTTCCTGCAGAATGGCTCCAGCTGAGTTTAAAGAACTCAAGGAGTAGTTGACGTATTTTCTATATAAGGGTTTTATTCGCCCTAGTATTTTCCCTAAGTTGCTCCAATCCTTTTCGTGCAAAACAGAGATGAGTTCATTCATATGTGTATAGACTACCGCCAGTTGAATATGGTGACGGTGAAGAATAAGTATCCATTTCCTAGGATTAATGACCTATTTCACCAGCTTTAGGGAGCTAAGTACTTTTCTAAGATTGATCTTCGGTCAGGCTACTATTAGTTGAGGATTAGGGAAGTGGATATCCCTAAGACTACATTTCGCACTCGGCATGGTCATTTTGTGTTTTTGGTGATGTCTTTTGGATTAACTATTGCCCTGATTACATTTATGGATCTTATGAATTGGGTATTCCGTTAGTTCTTGTATTTGTTTGTAATTATGTTTATTGATGATATTTTGGTGTATTCCAAAAGTGAGGCAAATTATGCCAATCACCTTTGCCTTGGTTGTAAACCTTGAAGGATCAACAGTTGTATGCAAAGTTCTCTAAATGTGAGTTCTGGTTAATTATTGTAACATATCTTTATCATGTTGTTTCTAGTGAAGGGATTATGGTGGATCCACAATAATTTATGGTGGTTAAGAAGTGTCCTAGGCCCACGACTCCAACCGACATTCAGAGCTTCTTGGGTTTAGCCGATTACTATAGGAGGTTTGTGGAAAGTTCTCTTTTATTGTTGCCCCATTGACTAAGTTAACACAGATGAAGGTGAATTTCTTTTGGTCTGATGCTTATGAAGGTAGTTTAAAGAAGTTTAAAGATAACTTTGACTCCAATTTTGAACTTTGACTCTAATTTTGACCTTGTCCGAGGGTACCGATGGTTTCATTGTTTATTATGATGTATCCTGAGTAGGACTGGGATGTTTATTGATGCAGCATAGTAAGGTGGTCACATATGCTTTTAGGCATTTAAAGGTGCATGAGAAGAACTATCCAACGCATGATCTGGAATTATTAGTTGTGGTCTTTTCTTTGAAGATTTTGCACCACTATTTGTATGGGGTTCATGTTGAACTCTCAAACCATAAGAGTTTACATTATGTGTTCACTCAAAAGGAGTTTCATCTCAGGCAAAAAAATGGCTGGAGTTGCTCAAGGACTATGACATGAGTCTCTACTGTCATCTAGGTAAGGCTAACATTGTTGTTGATACTTTTAGTAGGTTGTGAAGGATATTCACCATTTGTCTAATCTTGGAGTTCATTTCTTGGACTCTGAGAATGGTGGAGTGATAGAGAAAGAGGTGGTGAATTCATCTTTGTGTGACAAGGTGAAAGAGAAATAGGTTTTGGATCTTATCTTGATGGGGATCAAGGATGATGTTTGTCACCATAAGGTGATGGACTTTGATATTATTGGTGATGGTATCTTTAGGTACCAAGGTAGGTTGTGTGTTCCGAATATTGATGGGCTACGTAAGAGGATTTTGGCCGAGGCTCATGAGTCAAGGTACGCTATTCATCCTGGTTCGATGAAGATATACCATAATTTGAGAGAAATTTATTGGTGGAATAACATAAAGAAGGATGTGGCAATTTTGTGGATAAGTGCATAGTTTGTCAACAAGTATAGGAGGAATACCTGAGACCCGGTGGGTTATCTTAAGAAATCGAGTTGCCTGTGTGGAAATGGAAAGTAATTAATATGGATTTTGTTACTAGTCTTCTGCTTTCACATCATCAGTTTGATTCCATTTGGGTCATCGTGGATAGGGTGACTAAGTCTTCTCACTTATTGTCAATGAAGACTAATTATTTGGCAGAAGATTATACTAAGCTCTTCATTGAGGAGATCATGAAGCTTCAAGGTTCTCCAGTTTCCATCATATCTGATCGAGGTACACAGTTCTAATCTTACTTTTGGCGTTCCTTTCAGAGAGGTTTGGGGATTAAGGTTAACCTTAGCACTGCCTCCCATCCACAGACGGATGGATAAGCAAAGTGGACAATACAGACTTTGGAGGATATGCAAAGGTCCTATGTTATTGATTTTGGTGGTAATTGGGTTGACCATTTGCCTCTCATCGAGTTTGAATATAATAATAGTTATCACTCAAGTATTGGTTTGGCTCTATTTGAGGCTTTGTATGGTACCCCTATTGGGTGGTTTGAGGTTGGCGAGAATAGGTCGTATGGTCCCGACTTGGTCTACTAATCTATGGAGAAGGTGAAGGTGATTCAGGATAGGCTTAAGACCGCCCAAAGTCGCCAAAAGTCTTATGCGGATGTAAGGAAAGGGAGTTGGAGTTTGACGTGGATGATTTGGTATTCTTGAAGGTGTCTCCCATTGAAGGGAATGATGTAGTTTGGAAAAAAGGGGAAGCTCAGTCCTCGTTATATTGGTCTATATCTTACTTTGAGGAGACGGCGCAATGTAGTTTATGAATTGGAATTGTCTTCAAGTTTGGGTTCTATTCATCTGATTTTCCATATGTCAATGTTGAGGAAATACATGGGTGATCCTTCCTTGTTTGATCCTTTAGATGGTGTGGTCATCTCAGATTCCTTATCCTATGAGGAAGTCCCAATTGAGATCTTAGATCAGCAAGTTCGCCGATTGTGTGCGAAGTATGTGACTACGGTAAAGGTTCTATAGAGGAACGAAAAGTGTTAAGAAGCTACTTGGGAAGCCGAAGAGGACATGAAGTCCAAATACCCATTCTTGTCTCGCACTCCAGATAATCATGCGAGAGGTATGTGTATTCCATAGCAACTTTGTTTTTTGACTTTGTTAAGGGAAATAGTGAATTCCTTGATATTTTTTTTTGTATTTGTTAAAGGTAAGAGTGGGTGTGTTTCGGTGTTAAATCGTGATAAGGGATAGCTTGTCTCATTATTCAAGGATGAATAATCCTAAGGGGGGAGGATGTAACACCCTGGAATTTTTGTCCTTGAAACGTTCTAAAATTCTATCCTCACTACCTAGACTACGACTCCTCTTATAAGTTGTAGGGAGTCTTGACAGGTATTATGGACCCAATCATAGCCTGGCCAGTATGTTGACCTAGATTTTTTTTTCTGACAATGACTTAGACCCTATGAGTCGTAGTGTCTCATAACTAGTCGTATGGTGCCTTCCATTGCATAACCAGTGTGATGCCCAATTGTTTTTACTTTGACGATGACCAGACTAAGCGAGACCTAATAACTGAGTACGAGTCATAAGGTACGACTTGTAACCAAGTCAGCGTTGGTGGTCCTTGACACTGTCCAGACTATGAGTGGGACCTTACGAGTCGTAAGGTGACCCTACCAGTCGTAAGGTCACCCGTAGTGACTGGACGGTGATTTTTTAGTCTTTTCATTAAGGGCATTCTAGTCAATTCTTCTTTTCCATTACTTGTACCCTGATACGCCCAAATTACACCTCTCTTACGAGAGAGTAAGCGGTCGTTGTCAAATATATAACCTAACTAGGTTAGGGTCGAATCCCATAGGGAATAAGGTGTCACTCAAGTCTATTTGTGATTAAAATTATTGATAGATAATGATTTTCTTTAATTGGAGGTTTTATCAATCAAACGATAATTAAAGTTTCGACTTGCTTCAGAACTCAAAGCTAAAATTTCAATGGTTCAAATCAATGATAGAGAGAAACTAGGGTTGTGATCACTATGATTATCAACCCCTCATTGAATGATAGTTGTAGTACTGGATTCTCATGACTTGTGGGAAACACCAAATTATTAGTTTCGACAGTCCATCTAAGTGTTTCTCAACCTACCTAGATGTTAAACTCCCTAATTCTGTCGAACTTAGGAAAACATTCTATTAATACTGATTTTATTTCCAGTTGATCAATCTTGTTACAGCATTAACCATTAGATAAGAACTTAACCTTCCCAAATCCTCATTGATAATTTGCTACCTTTAGTTTATTTCTCAGTTCGAGCAAATCAACATAAGGCGGGATCTATTGTTTGCAACCAATAGATAATGATCATTACAAAGTAATTATCAAGATGTCCCCACAATCACTCAAACCCTAATAAACTATTAAATCCATGGAGGAATAATCATAGATCCCACAACCCTAGTTGTGGGTTTTAGTTCCACATGATATAGAAAGAGATAGTAACAATTGTATTCATTATTCAAAGAAATTAAACTTACAAAAGATGAAGTTTGAGGTTCGTTCTCTTCCAAATTCAAGAAGAAGTTCCCACAACCCAATCACAGAGTTGAAAATTGAATTCAAAGTTAAGAGTCCCAAAAAGAGGTGACTTTACCTTTGGAATAAGTTCCAGATACTGAATGAAATCCTAAAAGCCACTATTTATATCCATACTTTAAGAAAATTTCGAAACTAAAAATTCAGCTTTTTCTCCTTTAGCTGAGGACATGTCGCTAGCTTATCACAAAGTTGATAGCTTATTAGAGAATGTCGTCAGACCTTCTTCAGTGTGACACCAAATGTGAAAACTTATTAGGAATCTGATGACTTATCAGAAAATGTCGTCAGAACTACTTTAATTTTCTTATGTTCTTCTTCAGTGTGATGACATGTCTGACGGCTTATCAGAGATCTGATAACTTATCAGACATGTCGTCAGACATGTCTCCATTTTCTTGTTCTCTACCTTAATATGACAACATGTCTGATAGCTTATCAGAGATCTGATAGCTTATCAGACCATGTCGTCTAGTGAAATTTTCAAAACTCAATTATTTTCACCAAAAATTATCCTTCTTGACGTAGCTTTCATATATTTCCATGCATCCTGACTTTATGATATAAAACAATAGTAGCTACTTAAGAACTTACAATTATTTCAAGTTCATAGTCTTAAATGTGCTAACATAAGTCTAGCATATCAACACTCTCAACTTCGAACCACTGCTTGTCCTCAAGCAACTACAGAACAGCATACTACTATGCTTAACCAAGAGAAACATAAGATAACTATGATAGTTGATTATCAATTTTTTCTCAAATCATATTACCCTCTCCAATTTCAATCACCTTCAAACCTAACTGTGTATATCAATGAAGATCAATAATTTAACACAAAGAAATCAAGATATGGCATCAATTTAGCAACAATAACCATGCATATGTACAAGTTACACTACCCAAACAAGTAAGCAGCTAGCAATGCAACCGATGTGCCCTTACAACAAAGAAATCCCTCTTCACTCATATATGACATCAAGCACGTAAATGCAGGGACAGTCAAGAGATACTCACTCTCAAAAAGAAGTTCTAGTCAATGTATGCCAAATACCAAAAGCTTGCCCTCATTTTCATCACCGAGGCTTTCAAATAGTTAAGCTAGGATCACCATAGGACTTTTCTTCAGCTTGTAATGTCGGCTTGGGGATGGTATGATATGCAGGGATATTTAAAGTGACTAGGCCTCCTTGGCACTACACTATTTTTGGGGTCTTACTTATCAACCTTCAACTTATTTCTCTTTTTCTTTATTAAAGCTAATTCAACTTACTGCATCTAACAACTTTATTATCTCTTTCTTCATTACTTCTTGCATTGGAGGATTAAGTCTATGTTGATTCTCAATGGTAGGAGTGAAGTCTTCTTCTAGCTGAATTTTATGAGTACAGATCCCCGGTGGAATGCCTACGATTTTGAAAATTATCCACCCAATGTCTCTCTTATATCACCTCAATACTGAAAAAAGCATCAACTTGATACACCACCAAATCAGCTGCAAAATTACCAGTAAAGTATTACCATCACCCAAAAACACATACCAAAGATGGCCCAATAATTCATTCAGCTCCAACACTGGTGGTTCTTCAATAAAAGGTTTTGCAGGTGGTGTTCGTCAATATTTCAAATCCAAATCTAGCTTTTTAAGAGCATATGAGTATGACCCATTCCAGTCTATGAATATACAGTCTCATCATATTCATCAATTCCTATGCTATTGAAATTCATTAAGACTGCAGCTAAAGTCTACACCGGAAACTTTTCTTTAGTTAATACATCAGATCAACTTCATCAATAACATCAATAACCGAGACTACACTCATCTCACTCGGTTGCTTTATAGATCGATAGACATCAAAACTGAATTCTTTATTATTGAGCCTAAATTTCATCTTATTCCACTCCATATCAACTAATACTCTCCTGATTGCTAAAAATGGCCTACCCAAGATTATGGACACTTCAAAATCCACTTCAAAATCGAGGATTACAAAATCTACAGGGAATGTAAAATTGCCCACTTTAACAAGCAAATTAGAAATAATACCTACCAGTCTCTTCACTGATCGTTCTATAATCAATAGACGTATAAAGCACTTTAGAAAAATTTCTTGAATTCTACCAATGGCATGAGGTTGATACTTGCCCTAAAATTACATAGCGCTTTACAAAAATTAAATGCTCCAATCGTTCACAAGATGATAAATGCTCCCAAATCAGCTTTCTTCTACACTAGTGATCTTGTAGCAATGGCACTATAATGATGAAGGTTGTCCACAAGCTCATAACTAACTATTATCTTCTTTGTTGTAAGGTCCTTCATAAATTTAGCGGATCCCGATATTTTATCTAATTCCTCCACCAAAGGCACATTTATCGTTAATTATTTATTATAGCCATGAATTATCTAAACTTGCCCTCATCGGCTTTCTTCATAAACCTATATAAAAAAGGAGGTGGTGGCCTTGGAATTTTCATCAAGACAATCTCTACCTCTTTTTCTTTGCCATGCTCTATATTAGTAACACTCTTAAGCATAGATGGTTGTTGTACTTCTATACTCTTACCCTTTAAATCTCCCAACTTTTCAGACTACCTAGGTATCATTATTTCCCTCGTCATCCAATTCAACATCATCAACTTGCAGATATACTATAGGATGCATGTTTGGTAATACTCTACCGCTCCTAGTAATAATTGCCAAATATGTACCATCATTCCTTGGGTTTTGCAAAGTAGCACTCGATAATCTTCCACTTTTCATTTATTAAAATTGGATGACAGTTGGTTTATTTACTGCTTTAATCGCTTAATAGAGGTAGAACGGGAATTGACCAATTGGCTCATGGTTGATAAATCACCCCACATTTCTATGACACCTCCATCAGTTGACTCTGCCCATTTAAGCAACTTAGCCATTATGGATTCCATAAACATCTTCCTTGAATCATTGGTGAAATTATCTCGGCTGCCAGGTGGAACATATATTCCGATCACTTTTATTCTTCCAGTTTCCTTGATCATGGTCTCTATAACCAGCCTTGTCATAATAATCTTCCCTTTAATAGTTCCAACCTTGTTTTCCTTGGCCACCAGCTCGAAAACCCCCTGGTTATGCAAGTAGTTAGCCTCCTCTATAGAATCAGATTCAAGTGCCTTAATATGAGAATACCTTCTCCACATTACCTGACAGCAAATGTTTAGTGAGTAAATCCATTTGTGTTTTTATGTGAGACATATTTTGATCACGTTCGTCTTCTCTTTGGCATTGTTCTGCCAATATTAAAATTGAATAAATATTATTTTTTACCTCAGAATCCCTGGTATGCCAAGCTCCACTTGTCTTCGTAAGCCTATCCAATAACATTGTAGCCTCGGTAAAAGTAAAATCCATAAAAGCCCCTCTAATTGTATTATCCACTATAGGCTTTGTGTTTGAGTTCAAAGCCCTATAAAATGTCTCCATCTAATGCTCATCAATTAGTTTATGGTTAGGGCATTGAGTCAATTTCTTCTTGAATCTCATCTATATTTTATAAAGAGCCTCATTAGGCAGTTGCCTAAAGTTATTGATCGCATCCCTTAGTTGTAACATCTTGGAGGCAAAAAGAACCTTTCTAGGAAAGATCCTTTCAATTGCCTTTAGTTTGTTATAGAATCAGGTGCCAGCTCAGTTAGCCACAGAGTTGCCTCCCCAGACAAAGACAATAGAAACAACCTCAGACGAATCATATTTTATTCAATTCTAGGATAGTCAACCGACTTACAAATATTAATAAAGTTCACCAAGTGCAAGTTCAAATCATGACCAGGTAGTCTACCAAACAAACCTTTCAAGTTGAGTAGCTGAATCATTGTGCTAGTGATGTTGAACTTTACTTCTGGTGCCAATGGTGGTAGCACAATTACACCAATAGCACCAGTTTTATCCAAATCAGCATCATCATTTAGAGCATCCACCGCAGGCTATTGGCACCCTTCGCCTTGTACTTGCTGATTATAGTTAACTAGTGTGGCATTATCAAACCATCGCTAGTTTATTGGGTCAACCAACTCATCATCTCCTAGGTCATCATCATCCATATTCCTTACATAACCTATTTCATCAGCATTCTATCAGTTCACCTGGTCATTGGCTAATTTAGCTAACTTATTTGCCTCATGTTGTGCTTTTATATTCCTTCTTAAAGTCCTTTGAAGTTCAGGATCGTAAGGTACTAGAGGCTCGACTGACCGTTGTGTATATGGCATACATAATCAATATCCTGTAATAACAAAAACAACAAACAAAAGTAAGGTTTAGGAAACTTGACGAAGAGTCAGTTAATACACATAAACTTAATTGACAATCGCATTCCCTAGCAATGGTTCCAAAATTTGATACACCCAAACTACAACTTCTTCTACAAAAGTGTAAGCGGTCGTCATCAAATATATAGCCCAATGAAGGTTGGGTCGAATCTCATAGGGAATAGAGTGTTAATTAAGTTATATGCAGATTCTTCAATTTTATTTATAAGTTTCTATAAAATAAAGAGGGTTTGATTCAAAGGATAATTTAGTGATTTTAGTTTGAAAATAGTGAGAAAATTAGTGTAATGTTTGAACACAGATAAATGGTAAACTAGGGTTATGTTCACCTTGTTATTTCAACTCTTTTCAACTATGGGTTATAGGAACTCATATATAGATTGTACTTATAGTAGAACATATTTAAAATTTCAATCCAAGTGTTTGACAACCTTCAAGGAAAGATACACTTTTATTTTCTCAAACTTAAAGTGGTAATGATAAGTATACGTATTACCCAAGACATTAATCCAATTAAGGAATTAATTCACAAAATAGAGATTGAAAACTCTAATTCCTTGTCACAACAACTTCTTTGTTCAAGCAAGTTGTGTTTTAAGGCACACTCTCAAGTTTACAACCACGAGATTTCATTAAGATAAAGAGAATAAGATATAAGAACAATTGTCATTTAATCTCAAAAACTCATAGTTTAGATTGTTGATTACAAGGTTCCCATAACCCTAGTTAAAAGGCTTAGAAACTCATTATTAGAAAAAACATCAAATAAATCAAACTATTTATATCAAAATCCAAGATTGTTTGAGATTAAAAAATGAACCCTAATAGAAATCTTTAGCCTCTACTTTTTTCCTCCAAAAAATATGTAACGAACATTAAAAACTAAACTTGGGGTATTTATAATTTCCTTGTAAAATTACCCTCAAGACCCTAGACTTAATTAAAAAGAAACATTTGTCTCAAATTAGAGAATCACAACCCAGAGCTCAGCATGAACCCTAAGGGTCGCGATGCAAAGCTCACCGCAAACCCCAAGGGTCATGGTGCAAAGCTCAATATGAACCCCAGGATTTTTGGCATGAAGCTCAACGTGCATTCTAGGGGTTGCAATACAAATACAGCCTCCAGTCATGCCATTTTACTTCAATCTTGTGTTATTTGCGGTCCAGATCTTCCTATATCTCCATATTCTTCATTTACTCCTAAAAAGGTACTAATCACATTAGTTAGCTTATTTACAGCAAAAGTAGGATTAAATATATAAATCAAGATCTTTGTTCTCAAAACTTAGCTTAAATATGGATAAAATCTGGTACTTAAGGGAAAAAATACACTCAATATCAATATACTTTGATCAATTTACTATCTCTGCCTTTATACTACTACACTTTTGACTTCATATTTATGGCTCTAGGATCAATCTTCTAATTACTGTTTAAGGCACCCTGAATAGCATTATTTCTTAGGTGGTAACACTACCCAAGCATTTAAAAATATATTTTTCCATTAAGGGTGTCATCTATAACAAGGTTTTATAGGGGCATGCATACACATCTTACCCTATCCCAGATGCACGATTCATATAAAAAGGTATATACTTTTGAATCAATAAACATGAACACTCCAATGGGTTTTCTCAAGCCCTTGTGTTGTCTCTAAGATCAGATAACATTATAATGTCATAATATTCATAATTTCCTTAATTCATGCATAATATATTCCATCATTTACATAAATTAGGGTAATCATAAAGTAGGGAGTTTACCTATGAAAAATCTTATAGATATTTCTTGAAGAATTTGGTTAAATATCATATCATGAGAATTGCTCTAATCCTAGTTAATCTTGAGAGTGATTTGAATTAGGGAAGAAAGGAATTTGATGAGTGCATACCAATATTAGTATTGCATACCTTGAAGAAGAAAAAGAAGAAGAAACTTGAAAGAGGACTTGAAAAAGCTTCTGACTTGAATTCTTATGTATTGTAGGATAGTGTTCCTGTCTTGAGAGTTTGAGAAAAGTGTGGAGAAGAGAGAGTTGAATTCTGATTGTATATACTCTATTGGAAGATTTTAAGGTCTTGTAAGTAGTTTCTCAAAACACTTACGGCAAAAACACCCATATGTAAGTAACATTAGGAAAAGTTCCTATTTGGAAAGAGGGTGAAACACGTAGCCTATACCACATCTTAGGTTGTGTATCATGAGGTCTATCATACGTCCCCATCACTATTATAACCTCTATTCCATAGGTATGCTACTTTGCAATACCTCTAGAGTTAGTGATAGTTGTAGCACAAACCCCAATGTAAGGTCATCCTAATATAGCTCACCAACTATTTCTCATGCCCAAAACTCTTGTTAAGTCTCAAACCTTATCCCAAATGGTTTCAAACTTATATAATGGTCAAAAAACTTAATTTTCTAGCTTAAAACATCATGATAAGCTACATGAACGTGAAAAAACTTACAGGGTGTTACACTGAAATAGCCTTACCTTTGTGTTTTTTTCTTGTGCACCATATTTTTTGTGTCTTTATGCTAAAGACATACCATTCAGATAGTTCCTATTTAATACAATAATATTTGGTGGATTTGAACTAAAATCTGACTTTAGAGGAGAAGCTTGTAGCTATTTTAGATACACAGATTCGAAAGTTGAGATCAATAAAAATTACTTCAGTAAAGGTTCAGTTGTAGCTTAATTTAGTTATGGATGCTACTTAAGAGAGCGAGTTGGACATGCAGAGTTGGAGTCTCTAATGTTTTGATGATTCGAGTATCTTTTTGCTCTTTATGCTCGAGGAAGAATATATGATTTAATGTTGCGTAATGTAATAATCTTTATAGACTTTTCTAATTTTGTATGTTTTAACTATTTTACCTTTCTTGTAGTTGTAGTATGGTATTTTTGGTTAGCAAGGGTAAGTAACATGGCTCTCTGGGTTGTTGTACGGGTTTTTGATGAGACTTCTCATTTTGGAATATTGGAGAGTTGAAATGGCTGACCAAACTTAATATTTGAGGAAGATGAGCTTAGAATAAAACTCTGGAAATACCATCAACTCTATAGCATGACTTTGGTTTGTTTGACCATTAGTTCAAGTACCAAAGCAATTGGATAAATTTTGAATCATTGGGTGGAAGTTTGGAAAATCCTAAGTTAAAATTTGAGGTCGATCAATATTACATTAACACGACTCAGGATCAGTTTTCTGGTGGTTTTAGTAAGTATTAAATATCATTTGTAGTCTAGTAGCATATTTGGTTTGAATACATGGATTTTTGAATAAATCCTAAGATTTTGTGTAGGGATTTTGAAAAGAGTTCACTTTTGATGTCATTGTTATTTTTAGTGCCAACCAAATCCTATTCGCAATTGCTAGGAAGGCATTCCATTCGAAAAGAAGGAAGGTTAATTATTATATCGCAATAATGAAGGTGGGCTTATGATTGTGAAGGATAATCAAGTCAGTCTGGATCTAGGTTAAGTTATTCATCACATTCACAATGTGGGCATCATGATCATGAAGGTTCAGGATGGGTAATTCTCCTGATCGAGAGGGACCCACCTCGATCGAGAAGAGGAAAGCATGCATGGATAGTTTTAATTCCTATTATCAAATTCAAACCCCATAACCCTATTTTTGGGGCGTAAAAACTCATTTTGGGTGATTTAAAAGGTGGAATTCAAGAATTATTCATTGGGTATGAATCTTAACTATTATTTACACATTTCTTGATACTTGATAGATAATTTAACCTTAAATGCAATGATTGAAATTGGGGGTTTGTGGATTTTTAGGGAAAGGTTATGAAATTATATTTTTGGGTTTTAAAGGTCGAATTTAGATATAATATTTATGAAATTTCATATCTAATACCCTTATAGCATATGTAATATGTCCAATGAAAATTTTAATATTATCCTTGAGGACTTAGAATTGACTTTTGGGTTGGCCTTTTAGATCCAAAATAGAAGTATAACAATATGAGTATCTATAGAATTGTGTACTTATATATAGTACTCATTTGAGGTTGTGCACATTCGAAAGTTTTACACATGGGAAAGGCTATGATTTTACTTTTTAGAATTTATTTAAGGCAAGTTGAGGCTTTCTTTGATTCTTTTTCAAAATGTCATAGCATGTTTGGCCAAGATTATTTTTCTCCAAAAGAGTTTATTTTTTTCTCACATGTCCTTATTTTTAAAAAATTGAGGTATTTGGTCAAGCTTTTGAAAGAAAAATAAGTGCTTCTGTGAGGTGGAAAAAGCAGTTTTTCATAAGCTAAAAACGTAGCTTTTTTCCTAAAAGAAATTTTGAGAAAAATACGCTTAAAAGAACTTAGAAAAAGTTTGATCAAACACTAACTATTATCCAAAAGTTTTTTTAAAATTTACTGATCAAACACAAACTACTTTTCACAAAAAATACCTTTTTGAAAAGCATTTTTCAAAATAAGTTGATTTTAAAAGTTTGTTCAAACGGGCTATTAGTGTGTTATATAGTACAATTGGTGTTGGGTAATTGGAGTTTCATATCGGCAAAGTGTCAAGTATCTATGTGGGTATCAATTTTATGTTACGAGAGGTTGAGACTGTATATGTGTTTTTGATCATGTGTATAGTTATAACGTTGGCAAAAATATTTGTGTTGTAATATGTGAGAAGACTTTGATAATTGCAAGTTCGCATGTGAATTATTTATTGGATCTTATTTTTACCATTCATATTATACTGTGATGATTCTGTGATGATTATATTTGTTTGTGTTGAGGATTTCATTTGACGAAAGGCTTACTTGTATTTCGGTATTGTATCTCATGCACACAGTTTTTATAATTAAGGAAGTAAATGGATAAATTCCTATAAAAGGCCATCCACAATATTTCCAAGTAAATGATTGTTTGTTACAAAATGTTGATCACTCAGGGCATTTCTAGGCATATGATTATCCCATACAGGAAAATCCAAGCTAGCCAAGGTAACTGGCATATACAGGTTTTTGACCTACTAGGAGACGTGCATTAATTATATCATTATATACATGACTTGCACTGTTTTGGGTAAAGTAATTGATTAATTGTAAAGGTGACTATTTCTCTTATATGAATTTGATTGTGATTTTGGGCTGTCTAGAAATGTCTTTATTGTAAATTTGTTGTGTTGACTTTAGCTGATAGTTTAAATATGTTTTATTTAAAATAATAATTTTATATACTAAGTATCAGAACGAAGTAATGTAGAATTGACCATCATCATCACTTTGAATTTAGTTAAATCAGTGATGTTATTGGTACATTTGAATTTGTACTTATACATGTTTCTTTTCTGCACCTTATTGTGTAGGCTGTGAGCCTATCTTTTTGGATCATTGATTAGTAGCTGAGTGAGACCCTTAAATTTGGAGATTGAAAGTAGCTACATGACTGGTCTGTAGACCTCTTGGAGATCTATTTTTACCATTATTGTCTTTCCCTTTTGTTAGATATTGTTGAGTTTGGAGTGGTGTTCGTATCAGGGAGGTTTGTACTAGCGACGTCCAGATTGGATAGTTGTGTTATATTTTTCCACATTTGTTTCAAAAGTATTGGTCTGAAAAAGACCTGTTCTGTTTTTAACTATCTCTTCAGCTTATTTGAATTGTGTTATAGCATGTAATTAGGTTGGATTACCTATCACGGATGTGAGATAGATGTCATCACTTTCCCCAAAATTAGGGTCGTGACAAAATTAGATAAGAAAAAGATAATTCAATATTACATGTGGATTAGTTTATCTTATTTACTATTGAATTATTTACAAAAATTGCTTAGCTTATATAAATTAATAATTGTCAAATAAATGCTAATGCATTTTGTTGCCACTTACTTGATCTCCTCTCTTTAATCTTCACTATTCACTGGCATATTTATTTGAAAACCTTTTGAAAAAAAATTAATATATACAAGTATACATAGTCAAATAAAATCAGAATTTATAACTTAACTTTCACGAAATATTTTTCTTCACAATCAAATTACATCACAAGAATTGAACAGATCAATTGAGTCATGCTCAATCTGATCATTACTTCCTACCACACTTACTTTCTATTAGAAATCAAAATTTAAAATTTAGAGGAAAAACAAGTTTATCCACTTCACTTGTGAGTAGAATATATTATAATGATCGCTATATATTTGTCTACAATGTATAAGGTAGAATAAACAGCACTGTATAACTGTTTTCATGTTGGGTCTAGGCATCACATGGATTATACTTACTATATATCAAATAAACTAGAAGTTGTTATTTTGGATCTTTATGAATATTGTCACGACCCGAGCCGAGGCCCTGGCCGCGATGGGCATCCCAAACTATGAAGGCCAGGGTGCCTCTGTCTATCTAGCGATCATACACAATGTTCATACAATAATAAGAAAAGTAGAAACATCATAATACAGAATCATGGTCGACACTATAGTACAACTAACCAATTAATAACCCTCTAACAGCATGTATCATCATTCTGCGAAATCTCTAAAACATTAAAACCAACATCTTATCTAAACTGGGACAAAGCCCCCATTCAGACCAAAAACAAAATGAAATAACAATGTTCTAAAAATAGGCCTTCTGAAATAAGGGAGGCTCAAAACTGCACACTTCTATCTGACAAATCTACAGCTTAGCGGGACCCCTGGACTGATCCTCAAACCCTGAAATATAGGGAGTCAATACAAATATACTGGTATGCAGAACAATCCAAAAACAGAATATGCATTATTATAAAACATAGGTGAGAGCGTTTCATAAATCACATATCATCTTGAAACAGCTGAAAACATATGGGCATAATTCAAAACTTTCAAAACACATTCTGCAATTCACGACTCTACTCTTTATCTTACTTTTGAGCCAGATAGTACACCCTACAACTCTGCTATTCTACGGGATATATGGAATCCTTCCTTGACTCGAAGACTAAGCTCCCAACCCAAGTTTGCCACAAGGGTTGGAGTCTCTATTTCTCTACTATGCCATTGGGCCGTCGCCAACCTACAATTTCCCTTTCGGTATCATAAACCCATGTAACTAAATCACGGTTTTGGGCAATGAGTCGTTTGAATAGCGCCTTCTTCAGATAACCATCTAGCTCTCTTAAGCCTAGTTTTAGATTCTCTAAACCATATCTTCTTTGAAAAGTTATTTCTTTCTTAATATCTTCGGGCTTACCAAAATAGGGTATCTTCATACCCAGACTTAAAAGTCATGTCACATCATCTCTTCTGCCCTTATCTTCTTTCAAAAGATGTTTATTGACCCCCTAAAAGCTTTACCTTTTGAACAAAAGTTCATATTTCAAAACAGTTGAAAAACCAAACCATTCTCAATACTTAATCTATGGTGGTCACCCTTTTCAATCACTTTTAAGTTATTCTAAATAGGAATCTTGATCATCATAAAAACAAGAAAATCACTCTTCCATTATCTCATGAAAATTGTTCAATGTATACATAATAGGCTCAACATTTAACAATTTGCGTAACCCACTCTCAACATGAAAAATTAATACAATTTCACAGAAAAAGAGGGAATTACATATTCCATGCTCTCATTTAAATTCACAATCTAATCATCATCATGGTCATACTAAAACAATTCAAGTTTAGGGCTTCATAACATAATTTTCACAACACTTCATCATGATGTAATAATTTTAACACAAGTTTATCAATGATCTTGAAACAATTTCGTATATACATATATATATCCTTTAAAACAAATTTGAAAACCAAAAATCAATGTCCGTGGGGCTTAGGATAGTCCCATGTACCTTAGATCACTAGTTTGGGGAATAGAACCCAACTCTTGGCTTGTTTCTTGAAAGATTCTTAAACTTAAGGATGAACTCTTGGTCCTTGGGAGGGAAATTAGGGTTTGTTTCTTGATAAATTTGAGTGGTTTTGGGTATAATATGCCTTAAGGATATTTAAATTTTGTGTTATGGCTGAGATATGACGTGGTAAAAGACTGAAATACCCTTCCAGACCCAAAATATAAATTTACAAACTGGGCTCGATATGCTACCCGACGCGATTAGCAATGCAACGCATCAGTCCTGCCAACGCAATTTCTGATGCGACGCAATAAGATCGCGTCGGGCTTCTGTTTTGATCATCCAAACATGTCTCAAACATCATTCAAAAAATCTAAAACTTCCCCGAGACACCCTCTTTACACCCTTGAATATGAATCAACTTAAAAATCCGCATCTTGAGGTCGGGAAAATCGATTTAGAAATCATAACGGCTTAGGAGCATTAAATATGGCTGTCCTTTTGACACTTAGAAAATTTTCAGATAGTTAGCTCTTTAAGCATGCTACTAAGTGAGGTATTAAATAGAGAATGCTATGGGATGTTACATTATCCCCCCCTTGGGATCAGTCATCCCTGAATGATGGATTAAACATAGACAAGCACGACTTTAAGCACACTAAGGAAAAGATAAAGAGAGTAGTATATGACTTATACCTTCTATGTCATCATTCACAGTCTAAAAGAGGTTGGGTATCCAGTTTTCATATCATCTTCTGACTCCTAAGTAGCTTCTTCAGCTTTTTTATTCTTCCACAACACCTTAACCAAAACTATTTCCTTACTCCTTAGCTTTCGAACTTGGCGGTCTAATATGGCAATAGATTTTTTTTCATATGACAAGGAGTCTTTTACCTTGATCTCCTCTACCGGAAACACTAGGGAATGATCTCCAATGCACTTCTTTAAAATGGACACATGGAATACTGGATAGGCAGAAGCCAGGGTGGTGGGAAAATCTAACTCATAGGCAACCCCACCGATCCTCTTCACAATATGATATGATCCTATGTAATGAGGAATAAGCTTTCCTTTCTTTCCAAATCGCATGACTCTCTTCATAGGGGAGACCTTGAGGAAAACACAATCACCAACTTCGAATTCTAAATATCTACTTCTAACATCGAAATAAGACTTCTGACGACTCTGAGCCATCTTAAGTTGCTTCCTAATGATCTTCACCTTTTCCATTGCCTGATGAACAAGGTCAGGTCCAAACAATCGAGTTTCATCTGATTTATACCATCCAACTGGTGACCTACATCTCCTCCCATAAAGTGCCTTAAAAGGAGTCATCTGAATACTGGAATAGAGCAATTACTGTTGAAGAATTCTATCAACGGCAAATGATCTACCCAACTACCTTTGAAGTCAATCACACAGGCCCTCAACATATCCTCAAGGGCCTGAATGGTACGTTCAGCTTGCCCATCAGTCTGAGGATAAAAGGCAGTATTCAGGTTCACTTGGGTACCTAAACCCCTTTGAAAAGACCGCTAAAACTGCAAAGAGAGTTGCATACCTCGATCGAATATAATAGATATCGGTGCCCCATGCAACCAAAATATTTCCTCAATGTACAGCATTGTATAATCATCTCCTGAATAGTTAGTCCTCACAGGTAGAAAGTGAGCTAACTTAGTCATCCGGTCTATAATCACCCAAATAGAATTATATTGGTTTCGGGACCTCGGAAGCCCCGTGATGAAATCCATATTGTTCATCTCCTAGTTCCATATCGGCAAGGTTATTTCTTAGGAAGTGCCACCTGGTCTCAAATGCTCTACTTTGACTTGTTGACAATTCAAACACTCAGAAACAAAGTTAGCAAAATCACGTTTAATATTGTTCCACCAATATATCATCTTAAGATCATGGTACATTTTAGTAAAGCCTGGGTGAACAACATACCTCGAAGTGTAAGCTTCATCGAGAATTCTTTCTCGCAACCCATCTACCTTTGGCACACATAGCCTACCTTGATACCTGAAAATCCCATCACCGCTAATCTTAAATGCCATAACCTTCTATTGACCCACATCATTCTTAATCTGCAACAAGATAGGGTCTTCAGCCTACTTTTTCTTAACTTCAGCACATAAGGAAGATTTATCTATCTCATGAACAATTACCCCTCCATCTTCGAAATCCAGAAGTCGAACCCCTAGATTTGTAAGCCAGTGAATATCTTTTATCATCTCACTTTTTCCTTTCTCAACATGAGAAAGACTGCCCATTGATAGCCTGTTGAGGGAGTCAACCACCATATTTAACTTGCCTGGATGATAGTGCAGGATCATGTCATAATTCTTCAACAGTTCCAACCACCGCCTTTGCCAAAGATTTAATTCTTTCTGCATAAAAACATACTGTAAACTTTTGTGGTGAGTGAATATATCTACATGCACCCCCATAAAGATAGTTTCGTCAGATTTTAAGTGCATACACCACAGCTGCTAACTCTAAGTCGATAATTCTTTTCGCGTACCTTCAATTGCCTAGATGTATAGGCTACTACTTTACCATGTTGCATAAGCACACACCTAAGTCCCATCTAAGACGCATCACAATACACCAAAAAACCTTCTGTACCATCAAGGAGAGTCAAAACCGGTGTGGTAGTCAACTTATCTTTTAATTTCTCAAAATTACTCTCACATGAGCTGAACCATAAAAAATTTTACTTCTTCTGAGTCAATTTAGTAAGAGGAGCGGCTATGAAGGAAAATTTCTCTACAAATCTTCTGTAATACCCTGCCAAACCCAAGAAGCTCTGGATATTGGTTGGAGCCGTGGGTCTGGGCCATTTTCTCACTGCCTCAGCCTTTTAGGGGTCAACTTTAATCCCCTCACTAGAAACAATGTGCCCTAGGAAAGCGATGGCACTAAGCCAGAATTCACATTTAGAAAACTTTGCATATAACTTATGATCTTTAAGGGTCTGAAGGATGATTCGGAGGTGGTTAGCATGATCCTCCACATACTTAGAATAAATCAAGATATCATCAATAAAGACTATTATGAACAGATCTAGAAACTTATGAAACACCCTATTTATTAGGTCCATAAAGGCCATGAGGGCATTAGTCAGCTCAAAGGACATAGCAAAGAATTCATAATGACCATATCGAGTTTAGAAAGCTATTTTTGGAATGTTAGCCTCCCTAAACTTCAACTGGTTATACTCCGCATGAAGGTCTATATTGGAGAAATATTTGGCACCCTGAAGTTGGCCAAACAGATCATCAATTCTAGGAAGAGGGTATTTTTTCTTAACAGTGACCTTATTCAGCTGACGGTAGTTTATACACATACGGAAGGAACCATCTTTCTTACACACAAAGAGTACAGGTACACCCCAGAGAGAAACAGTAGGACGAATGAAGCCCTTGTTAAGAAGATTTTTTAACTGTTCTTTCAACTCTTTCAATTTTGCAGGAGCTATTCTGTATGGCGAAATAGAAATAGGACGGGTGTCTGACAATAAATCAATGCCAAAATCTATCTCCCTATCAGGTGGTATCCCTGGGAGGTTATCAAGAAATTCTTCCCGGAATTCGTTAACCAAAGGGATAGACTAGAGGGAAGGACTTTCAGTATTAGAATCTTTGACCAAAATAAGATGATACAGACAACCCTTAGAGATAAGTTTGTGGGCTTTGAGATAAGATATGAACTGCCCCCTAGGTTCTAAAGAATACCCCTCCCACTCTATCATTGGTTCATTTGGAAAGGAGAAAGTGACTTTACGGGTTCTACAATCAAGTGTGGCATAGCACGAATTAAGCTGATCCATTCCCAAAATAGTATCAAAGTCAATCATGTCAAGCTCTACAAGGTCTACCACTGTATCATGATTATAGACAAACACAACAAAATTTTTGTACACTCTCCTAGCCATAACAGAGTCGCCAATAGAAGTAGAAATAGAGAAGGGTTCTAGAATATTTTTGAGCTCAAAACCAAAACTAACTGCCACATACGGGGTCATATAAAACAAGGTAGACCTAGGATCAAATAACACATACACATTATGGGAGAAAATTTTTAACGTACCTGTGACCACATCTGGTGAAACCTCTGCATCCTGGCAATTAGATAAGGCATATAATCGATTGTGGCACCACTAGTAGCTAAAGTAGCACCCTTTGTAGGCAGGGCTTTAGAGTTTGTCTGAGACTTAGCGCCTCCAAAATTTCCCCTCACTGCGGGACAGTCCATATTAATATGGCTTGGCTGGCTACAGGAATAACAAACAAGAGTACCAAACTGGCACAACCCCAGATGATCCTTTCCATATTTTCCACAGCGAGGGTATGATCGAGGAGTATGAGCTACACTCTCCTGAGACTGGGTGCCTTCCATCCTTGGTCTATGGCTAGGCTAAAAATTACAAAACCACCGATCAGCTGGAGGTTTGGGCACTGGGGCGCTGGCTGATGATTTTGCATTACTCTAAAACTTCTTATTTGACCACTTGTTACCCCAATTACCACCATGGTGTTGATTGTTATTCTGGTCAATAGACCTGGCCCTTTTGGCCTACCTGTCATTCTCCCTTGCCTCTGCCAGCCTTTTCTTCTGCTCTTCTATTTGTTGTATATGAACGGATAGCTTGGAGAAATCCATGTCTTTATTCAACATTGCTCCTTTGTATTCCAATACCAAATCATCTGAGAGATTAGATGCAAACTTTTTTATGAGAGCTCTCATATTACCCGCCAATTTTGGAGCATAACAGAATAACTGGTTGAATTTCAGGGTGTACTCCTTGACACTCATTCTCCCTTATTTCAAATTCATGAATTCTTCAGTCTTTGACTTCCTCAATTCCAAAAGAAAGAAATAATCTAAAAAAGCTTCCACAAACTCACCCTACAGGGCTCAGCATCACTAACCTTTGAATCCTCCCATTCATTATACCACTAATTGGCCGCATCCTTCAACTGACAAGCCACCATTTCAACCCCTTCAACCTCATATACGCGTATAACCTTGAAAATTTTCTCTAGTTCATCAATGAACCCTTGGGGTCCTCCTCAACCTTCATCCCAGGGAACATAGGTTGGTTCAACCTCATGAATTGACCAACCCAGGTAATTTCAGATAAATCCAACATAGAACCCACATCTTTAGACCGACGGGTATTTGAGGCCACCAACAGTGCAATTATATTGATAGACTGTTGGAACTCAGCATTTGAAACATCTTTCTGAGGAGGCTGGGGATGATTAACATCGGTCCGTGGAGCCCGAGGTAGACTGGTCAAAACTGGAGGAAATCCCGAAGTAGGAACAAACTCTGGGGTGCAAGCTCTATTATGGGTTTGGATCCCATGGGTAGGGCGGACCTCCTCAGCTTGGGTATTTTGTTCGTTGGATTAACGAAGAGGCATGTTAACTTTGTAAAATATAGAACATCATTTATTAGAAGACATATAGACTCTATAGCATGAACTAAATCGTGAAAGAAGAGAGACATTCCTAAACACCTTGTAGCCCCCTGCTTATAAGTATGGTGTGCTATATACCCATAAATAAGACTATACATGATGCGATTTATAGACACCCTGGGACTATGAACCATGCTTTGATACCAAGTTTGTCACAACCCAAGTCGAGGTCCTGGCCACGATGGGTATCCCGAACTATAAAGGCTCGAGCACCTCTATCTATCTGGTGATCAAGCATAATATCCATACAATAATAAGAAAAGTGGAAACATCATAATACGAAATCATGGTCAACACTATACTCCAACTAACCAATTCAAAATAAAATTCATAACCCTCTAACAACATCTAGCATCAGTCTGTGAAACCTCTAATACATCAAAACCAACATCATGTCTAAATTGGGACAAGGCCCCCAGTCAGACCAAAAACAAAATGAAATAACAATGTTCTAAAAATAGGCCTTCTAAAATAAGGGAGGCTCACCGACTGCACACTTCTATCTGACAAATCTACAGCTTAGTAGGACCCCTGAACTGAGCCTCAGGCTATGAAGTATAGGGGATCAATATAAATGTAATGATACACAGAACAATTTAAAAATAGAATATGTATTATTATAAAACATAGATGAGAGCATTTCATAAATCACATATCATCTTGAAATAGTTGAAAACACAAGGGCATAATCCAAAACTTTCAAAACACATTCTACAATTCACGACTCTACTCTTTATCTTACTTTTGAGCTAGATGGTACACCCAACAAATCTGTTATTCCACGGGCTATATGGAATCTGCCTTTAACTCAACGGCCAAATCTCCAACCCATGTTTGCTGCAAGGGTTAGAGTCTCTATATCTCTACCACACCATTGGGCCGTCACTAGTGTATAGTTTTCCTTTTGGGTATCATAAACCCATGTTAGCAAATCACGATTTTGGGCAATGAGTCATTTGACTCATGCCTTCTTCGCGTATCCATCTAAATCTCTTAAGCCCATTTTTAGATTCTTTAAACCATATCTTCTTTGAAAAGTTATTTCTTTCTTAATATCTTTGGGCACATAAAAATAGGGTATCATCATACCCAGACTTGAAAGTCATGGAACATCATCTCTACTGGCCTTATCTTCTTTCAAAAGATATTTATTGACTATCTAGAAACTCTACCTTTTGAACAAAAGTTCATATTTCAAAACAGTTGAAAAACCAAACCATTCTCAATACTTAATCTACGATGGTCACCCTTTTAAATCACTTTTAAGCTATTCTAAATAGGAAGCTTAATCATCATAAAAACAAGAAAATCACTCTTCCATTATCTCATGAAAATTGTTCAATGTATACTTAATAGGCTCAACATTTAACAATTTGCATAACCCACTCTCAACCTGAAAAATCAATACAATTTCACGGCAAAAAAGAGAATTACATATCCCATGCTCTCATTTAAATTCACAATCTAATCATCATCATGGTCACACAAAAACAATTCAAGTTTAGGGTTTCATACCATAATTTTTGCAACACTTTATCATGATGTAATAGATTTAACACAAGTTTATCAATAATCTTAAATAATTTCGTATATACATATATATATATATATATCCTTTAAACAAATTTGAAACTCGAAAATCAATGCTCATGGGGTTTAGGATAGTCCCGCATACCTTAGATCACTAGTATGGGGAATGGAACCCAATTTTTGGTTTGTTTCCTAAAAAATTCTTGAACTTAAAGATGAACCTTGGTCCTTGGAAGGGAAATTAGGGTTTGTTTCTTGATAAATTTGAGTGGTTTTGGGTATTTTATGTCTTAAGAACGCTTTAATTTCACGTTATGGCTGAGAAATAATGAGGGAAAAGACTGAAATACCCTCCCAAACCTGGAATTTAAAATTGCAAATTGGGCACCCGTTGCACTACCCGATGCGCCGCATTGGTCCTTCTAACGTGATTAGCAATGCGATGTGTCAGTCCTGCCAATACAATTTCTGATGTGACGCGATGAGATCGTGTTGGGCTTCTATTTTGCTCATCCAAACATGTCTCAAACGTCATCCGAAAAATCTAAAAATCTCTCGAGACACCCTTTTACACCCCTGAACATGAATCAACTTAAAAATCCACATCTTGAGGTCAGAAAAATTAATTTAGAAATCATAAAAGTGTAGGAGCTTAAACTATAGCTAAGTCTTTTTGACATTTAGAAAATTTTCAGATAGTTAGCTCTTTAAGCATGCTGCTAAGTGAGGTATTAAATTAAGAATGCTACGGGGTACAGGCTCTCAACTATGTCTTCACCATAATTTGGAATTTGCAAATAAGCTCTCAACAATGTCTTTCTCTTGGTGAAATAATAAGGAAAAGATAGTTTGCACAATAAGTTTATTTCTCTGATGTTCTTGTTTTCTTTTATTATGTGTATTGTGATTTTTTTGGAAAAACAATTGAATTTTAATAGCTCCATAATTTTGATACAAGCATGGCTAGCACCAACTACGATGCTCTTTTGTATCTTATACTAGGGACTCGAAGAGAAGCATGTATATATCCTGTTGAGAATCAAAGAAACGGTTTCCATGTATGAATGATAGCATGGAACACAAAGGAAGATATGTTTAAAGAAGAGGAGCCTAGTAACCAAGGAACTTGTCATGGTTGGTGAGGAAAGCCACACTTTAGTGAGCTCAATCCTACCTTGGCAAGCATCAAGCCAAGTTTGGCGATCGAGACCAACTTAAGGAGATCAAGAGGCAAGCTTAGAATGCCAAGTGCATTTTAGTAATCAAGAAAGGCCCTTGAAGGCTATTTCTTAAACAACCATTTTTGGCTATAACTTAAATAGTCATTTGGGCTATTTTGATTGTAGGCAAAATTATAAATAGATGTCTTAGTTATTTCTTTTCTGAGATTTAGTTTATGAAAGAAAATACTCTTGAAGAGTTTACTATTTTATAGAGAGTGTAATTCCTATTCTAGAGTAGCTTAGTATAGCTTAGATTGATGGGCAAATTTCCATTTTTTATTGAAACCTACTTGTCTTTAATTTCATATTGAGTCACTCATTTATGGATTTAGGTTGAGTTTCTCTTAATTATTAAATTCGATACTCTTCTTCCTTGGTTGATTATGGATTCAATTAGCCTTTCTTTCTTTTCTTTTCATCTTTTAGTTTCTCTCGTATTCTTTAATTTTGTGTTTGAGTCAATTTTGATTAGAGTCTTCTAATTGAAATCACAGAACTTGAATTTCATATTGAGTCAATTCTAATCATTCAATTAGGATCTTATCAAATTTAGTAAGTATTCTTTACAGAGAAGAGAAAGCTAAAAAAGTGGAGTTGCCTAAGTACAAAGGCAGAGTAAAGAACGGAAAAAGGATCAAAATCTTGATTATGAACCCACCAAATTAGTGCTTTTCACGTTATTGCTCCACCCTGGAACAATTATTATTTCTAAGAACACTGAATCAATAACTATTTTTTAATTTATCTTGCCTTGCTTTTTTCCTTTGAATTATTGGACCAAAGTAGGGCTTACACTCGGGAGTTGTCAATAAAATGGACTCAAAAGGAAATAATTGTCTTAAATTTATTTTTTAAATTCATGTATTAAATGGGTTTTTGATGTTCAAAATTTATATATTGAGAAGAGCAAGTATTTTTTAGGTTAGTCTGCTTTGCTAACTCATTTTTTAATGAAAAACATAAAACAATATTTCTATTTTCTACCTAGCTTTAGAGTTCAACAAAAAATAAATTATAGAACAATTGATCGCAACTGAACATTAAAAAAAATATTACTTTTGTGTGTCGAAATGAGTAGCTAACTTCAAATCAATAGCTTTCTTGATATATTCTGTGTTTGATTTAGCTCTTCTCTTTAGCTAATCAATCATTTTTTGATTGATCGTATATCAGGTAACATGGAATACATCTATTTGGTTAAAGAGTTAGATTATGTTTTAATTCATGAAGTGATAAGTGAAATAGATAAAAAGTCAAATGATGGAGATGAGTTTGAAGGAAAACCTAAGTAACTACTAGGTTACTTTATTACTTTACTTTGTCAAAAGGCAGGGGAAAAAGTATTGTAGGAAGTTAGATGAAGGAATCATTAGAAATGCAATATTTTAATATTGATATGCTTGATGATCATATATTTCATATGAATAGTGAAAAAAATGTGAACAATTTTGTTCACTTGCATTGTTACAATAAGGACAAGTCTATGTTATACCATGCGTACATATGAATTATTTTGAGAGATAGGATAAATTTGTTTCAATTATATATCCCAGAAAAATATTGTGTACTGTCAAATTGTGTGTGTGAGGACATCTTTCTTGAAGTGAGAACACATAGTGACATAAGTTATATATGAACTTTGTGTTTGATGGTGTACTGATAATTTTTCCAATTTATGATGTTTGAGAGTGGTTAGGGATTGCATTGTCTTGATAGGAGACTCTTGTTTTGAATTGTTCAATGCACCTTGTTTGAGAGTTTCTTGCATGAGATATCTAGGGAATCTAGGTGAAGGTAGCCTAAGGATGTGTAGTCGAAGGAATACTTGAAATTGGAATTTTGTGGTTGTTTGAGGATAAACAAAGGTTAAAGTATAGTGTTATGATGTGAGTCTAAGATACACTCATTTTCACTACTTCCTACCCATATCTAACTCTTGTTTTGAGGATATTCTTGCTTGAATCCTGTAGTTTTACTTGATTTCATAATTTGGAACTTATATAAGTTGTTTTATGTATTTTAGGTGAAAGAAGCAAAAAAGAGCACAAATGAGCGATTATCACAAAGTAGAGTCCTAGAGCAATGTTAGTACTTTACTAGAGTTCCACGGTGAAGGGAGATAAAAAATACACCTTATCTAAAGTTTACACCCTGAAGAAGTCAATGCTTTGGAGAGCAGTGAGCTCCAGGGCAAGCAAATGAAGCTTGTACCATGAGCTAAGTCATTCTGGGCAAATTTTGCCACACGCTCCTAGTCTGACTTAGAGGGATCTATAGGGTATTTTAAATACTATAAATACCCCCTAATTTGATGGAAACATAATTTTAGTCTTGAGTTCTTCAAGTTTTTGGCAGAGGAAAGATTAAGGAGCATAGACCTTCAACTCCGCCATTAAAGTTATCTCTATACTCTTTGAGATAAAGGCTAAGGTGTAAGAGTAAGAAAATTGGAGGGCTGCAAAATTAGGGCGAGTAATGAAACAAAGCCTTAAGCGTAAGAATATATACTTGGATACTTTAGGTTGAGTAGGCTTAAATGATAAATAGTAGTGTGGTATACAGATAAATATTTTGAGTGGGACTAATAACTATCGTGTAAATGAAAATTTCCTACAAATACTTTGGGATTGAATGGGTAGTTTACATAAATTTTACAAAATAAGTCCTTTTACGCAATTTGTATATGGCAGCCATTTTATGGAAGCAAAAAAGGGAAAAAATACCCGTCAACTTTTGATTTAGAGCAAATATATCACCTTATCAAAAGATAGTGTATAAATATGGTGTCGCCAAATTACACCTCTAATAAAAGTATAAAGGGGTCATTGATCAAATCTAGAACCCAACTAGGTTCTGATCGATCTCACGGGGAATAGGTTGAAACATCTATCAATATGTTTGTCTGAACAATTAGTAAGCAATTCCTAGTAATAGGGGATTTGAGAACATCAAATAGTAACAAGTTGTTGATTTTATTGGACTTGTAATCAATGTAAGAGAGACACTAGGACTGTGTTCCCCATAACTTTATAACTCCATATATTCATTGTTCTAGTGATCTTTTATAGTAATCGGCATGCAGAATTGAAAGGTTATTTTATTTAAATAATTCTTACGCTCAATTAGATAACAGTCCGCAATCATGTATTATCATCTCCTAAGTTTTGCATTACTAACCCCTAATTAATCTCATATTAGCTATCATTTTTACCAGCTCAAGCTAATTAAGTGGAGGTTGATATCTCCCAGTCTCATTGTTAATTTCCTTTTCCCATTTGTTACACCTTCTTTCATTGCGAGTAAGGATGAGGGAGTTTATAACATTGGCCACCATCAAAAAGCAATTAAATCAAAGAGAATCATAAAACATGCACAAACACCATTTAAGAATCACACTTACTTTGAACACTATGTTGTTAATCCATCATGATTTTCACAACTCAAGTTGTGGTATTTAGCTACTCATAATTTCAAGCACACAAGAATAATTCTGAATATAAATCATAATTACAAACTTACTAAGAAAGAGATAAAGATCACAAATCTCATTGTGAATTAAAAACTAAAAGTCGATATTTGTACTTCAAAGAACAATAATGTTCCTCAAAAGTATTAAGAGAATATTAACTAAAACAATAAACCTAGTAGGAGTATTTATAGACACAAAGAAAATCTATCCTAAACACAATGGGATTTTCTGAGTCGACACCTTGGTTGAAGGTAGGATAATCGTAGGTAGATGCCATGATCTTCCTCGGCGCTCATTGGTCGATATTACATTTTTCCCATCTTAAAGATACTTGTTAGGATGAGATCATTATTTCAAGGAACAATCCTGACTTCCTCTCATTGCTTCCACCTTTGATTTCATCACTTTTCAGGATAACATTCTCACGATCTTTAGAACAACTTTGCTATTTCATGCAACGATCGTGGAATTCTCTCATCTAATTCGCTTCATATGTAACACCTACATGCACTATTGTTGGACTTTTTTCCCATGGTCAATCTAATGATCATTAATATAATGAGGATCATGGGACACATTTATCTGAAGGCAACCTAAATATCACTTCTCTTCTTCAACCTATGATAGTAATGGGATAACCATTGTCAGATCCAATGGTTGTAGGTTAGTTTTATCTGATACCTTTAAGTCCCTAATTTCTATACTTTACTTCTCTAGACTAATTTGACCTACAAATACCATAAAAGCATATCATACCCATATAAAATTGCTTTTGTACTAGCAAATATCCCTATTTTTAAGCATCGAACGTGTCATAAGACCACATAACATCAACATCCTTAACTTAGCACGTTTTCATGTCCTCAAAAAATAAAACAAATTATACAAAACAGCAAACTGCATGACACTTAAGTAAGAGAAATCCAAGAGTACTACAACAGTCATATTTTAAAAAATTAACTTAAGCACGCATGAATCAAAACACAAGTTCAAATCTCTCTAATATCATCAAAACCAAACTTTATTATATGAACATAAACCACTCACCATGACACAAAGGGATCAAGTAATGGCATTACACTATCTACAAAAAATATAACATGCAAAGCAATGATATTACTCACACAAGAAATAATTATGATGAAACCCTTATGCTCTAACATAAAAAATGTCCCTCACATTCAAAATACATAATGAATATTAGGAGAGGGACTAAATCTAAACACTTATACTCACAAAGAAGTTTAAACATTTCATATGAAATACCATAGGCTTGTCCTTAGTTTTTCACACAGTCAGATTAGGATCACTATAGGATTTTATTGGCTTGTTATGTTGGCTTGGGAATAGGTATGGTACATATAGATTAAGTGACTTATTCCTCCTTGGAACTGCATCACTTTTGGCTCCACTTACATTAATTATTTTCCCCTCTTTTTGACTTTTTGAGCCTCGGGTGTTGTTTTCTTTTTACAACTTTTTTTCTTTTCTCTTTTTTTCTTATTTCTTGATATTTTATTTATTTTTTACACCATCCCTTGCCCGAATCTTTTCTCATTGATTAAATTCTTCTAGATACCCAACTTCTTTCACAGACCCCTATGATATCTACCCTCAACTTAGGTTATATGCCTAAGTTAAGGTGCACAGTGTCTAAGGAAGGACCAGGGCCAAAGAAGGTTCACTGTAAATGAATTAGGAAAGTGAATGTGTTAGTTCAAGGAAAAGGTCTATTTAGACTCAAAGTTTGGGATCAAGGGATATTATTTTAAATTTGGCAGGTGTATATGCTTGTAGTGGAATATTAAAAAACAACCTATGATCCTTTCTTAACCTACTATCCTAAAACCTTGGCGATACTAACTGGAAAAGTTCTAGATTGCACATATACACCAAACTCGGTAACTAATTGTCAACACACATCCCTCAAGGCTACGTACACAATCACTAACTATTTGGTTTATTCCAATTAGGATATGATTATCACGATCATAATCCTAACGCTATGACAAGATCCACAATTATCACAGTACATAGTAAGCATACAACACAACAAATATATGAAAAATATCATGGAGAGGTATCATTTAAGCCTAAAAAGTCTACACAAAAATTCGATCAAAATAATTGTATGTTATTATTTATTCTAACTGGGCTAAGTTTTCTTATCTCCCTCTTGGTTACATAATAGCACAAAAAACTAAAAATAAAAATTGAAATCCTAAAAATGTTAGTTCTAACTAGATAGCACATTCAAGGGAAAAGAAACATAGCAACAACACATTCAAGGGGAAAGAAACATGGAATAAAAATCCTCAGATCGGTATAACCCCATCCCCACTTAGAAATTGTGCATGTCCCCAATGCATAAAAATAAATAACTAGGGAAGAGTACCTATGGAACACTAACCACTTATCATGGACTGATTAATTAGGGTTATAGATGCAATCCCTCTATGCACTCTAGCTCTAGTGACCTCGACAATGGTTATGGCATGTATACTCATATTGGCATTGGTGACAGCTGGTACACTCAAAAATAATGTCACGGGGGCTAGCTCTGTACCTCCCCCACTCTCAATAATAGTATTAGCAATAGCAATAACAACAACAGTAGGTAGGATCTCACTCCCCTCTAAAATAGGCACTTTGAAGGTCCTCTCGCACTCTTTATTTCTCCTCTTTACCTTTCTTATCTTTCCCCTTACTCTTCTTATAAGGCTACATATCGTCACCTATATCATCCACCATATTATTTATTCCTTACCTTGCCCCCATATATCAAGGCCTAGGTTTATAAGTATGGGACCTATACATCCATATCTATACCAAAATCCTCAAAAGTCAAGATCAGTGAAGGCTACATAACCAAAAGTTACTGCTCAAAAAGATCCTTCAAAGCTAGCTTAAGTAAGGCTAGCTTAGGTATGACTGTACTAAAAAAGTTGCCTAAATACTCTCCAACTTTCCCATCATTTGGCTCTCAACTTTATCAAATTAGGTCTACATACCCTGTACCACCGCCTTAATCTCATCCTCGACATAGTGTTTTACCTCTTCCTCTAATTATTTTTATCATTGCATCCTAAATAACATGGTTTATCATTATATTTTCTAAAAATGTCATAGGTACCAAGGTGTATCTCATAGGCACAGAATAAAGTACACCTGAGAGTGTTGTAAGATACTATGTAAAAAAAAAAGTAGCACCAAGTTCAAGAGTCGAAATTATTGTAGCCTAGGTAACCCACTCTAATACCTCTAGGCTAAGTTTGGAAAGGCTCCTGGACTAGATCCACCAAGTTTATGTAGTCTTTGATCAATGTTAAATTTATAGTCTTGGTGGGATAGGTAAACCTATCAACGGCCAAAATGGAAGGAACATTCGACTTCTAACATAACAAACTCACCAATCTAGGAAAGGGTAGAGTAATGTGAAAAAAGTAAAGCCCTCTTCCAAATCTCATCCATAATGATTCACTAAATATTCTGCTTTAATTTTGCCTTGAAGGCTGCTACCATTCTTGCCTTATCAACACTTAGTAAGCTATTATTTCTATTAGTGTTATGTAGTTTTTAACAATGGAATACAAAGTGTTGGTGGTGAATCTCAGTGTATTTTTATAGATAGCCACACCATTTACCCATTTTGCTCCTTTAGCTTCAACAATGTTGTTAGCCAACCACTTGTAGTGCATCAACGTATAATCAATACTTAGCTTCTTCATTTTTTTCAACTCCGCCATTCAATAGTCATATTCCAAAGTTTTATCTTCTAGTTCAAAATTATCACCAAATAACTCTCTAGAATTATCCTTCTCTGAGATATCAATTTATGTACACCATACTATCACCTTGTCTAATCATCGTTGGTTTCTCATATCTTTATCTTTCCTGGAAAGAGTTATGTTTTCAAGTATCACCACATAGTTGGAGTAAAACTCTTTCATAACTCATTACCATAGTTGTCTATTGTTTTAATCATCCAATCCAGCTTATATTTCTGGAACACCCAGTCTAGATTCAAAACTCTCTATAGTTACCCAAGTATCATGTAGGGTTTTTCTTGAATTCTTCTTTTTATTCTTATTTTTGTTAAGGGTCACCTCATTATTTTAATAGTCCCAGGACTTTGAAGCTCTCCATTACCTCAGGTCTACCCCCTATGTGGGTTTCTCCTAGCAGGTCCTTTTAAGGATCTCATGATAGTGTTATTAAAACATCCACGGCCTCTTCTTCCTCTTAAAAACCCATATTAGCATCAACTCTTGTAGCTTCAGGCTTACTCCCAATTGGGTTTGCAGCATTCCCTCCCTTTTCAGATTGGAAAGGCTCAATTGAATTAGCTTCAAGCACCAATATTGTAGATGTCATAGCCTTAGCCTAGAAGATTTAGATCTAGTTGTTCAAGGATCGTTTCTTCCTATCTTCACTTATAGAATACTCAACCTCTGAACTGCGAGACTCAATGAATTCAGACTCCTAGTCTGAAGGTTAGTCCTATAGTGCTAACTTCTTGGCTATTTCTTTATGGGCTGCTTCATCTAGCTTCTTTTTGTTCAATTTAGGTGCCATATTACCTGTAGGAAAAGTCATTAGTCTTACAGTAAGACAAAAATAGGTACATAATTATTTCTACAGATGATCGATTAAATGATTATTGTAAGAAAGGACGATCATCCTTGCGATCGTAGAAAGTCCCTTCCAAGTTTACCTGAGGTTTGTCACACCAGACAAATATTACCAATAATCATACCAAGATACGATGATTATTGGACATGTTCGTCTGATGAACTTCTAGTACATTGAAATCTAGCACCCACTATGAACCAACTAGTGATCGTTCATAGAAACAACAGTCGTTAGTATACATTGACTTTAGACTTATTTAAAACACATAAGTTTAACCCTATTTTGACACTAAGGCTACTTAAACTTCATCTTGACCATACCCATCAGTCAAACGACCTCACAATGTATATTATTCAATTCGTTTAGTTACTTAACTCTAACTGAACTCAATTTGGTATTTTTCTTGTACTCTAGAAGGTATGTATTGCTTATCTTCTCTTTAAATCTTACTTATAATTCATAATTATAACAAATGAGAAGGAAAATTATTGTGCAGAGAGTGCAACTTCTTTGAATAGTTATAAGTTTAAGAACTGAGAAAGTACACAATTTTAGGAGCAGTTGAATCATCAAGATTCTAGGTTAAAGTCAAATTCTTTTGATTTGTTTTGTCCGTACTTTGATATGAAATTAGAGTTTAAATAAGAGTAGGTATGTATTGGGTCTTAGGTTAAAGAAATATAGATTAAAAATTGATTCAGTTAGGGTCAGATCAAATAATTTTTAAAATTCAGGGACACAATAGACGACTCATACCTATGATCATGGGATCATACAATAATCATTATATGTCATCGTTCTATGAGGGGTAGAAAACTTAGCTGGGAAGTAACAAAGCTTAAAGATAAGTGTTATATGTAGCAACGGTCATCCCTTAAACTTGTTAGTTCCAACTCCTGGAAGTTAGTTTTCAGTATTTTAGCCAGACGATGGATTTCATGATCGTTTTATCTTAGAACGACCATTGGTATTCAATATTTGAACCTCTTCCTAAAAACGCTTCCTCTAGACTTCCTATAGATGAAAAAACCTACGATCATTGGAACTTTCAATGATCATCTACACTTTTGTGGGTTCTATTTTATTTTAGTTCCTGAGTTCTTTTTTTGTACTATCCCTGCACACTTAGCACACATTACCCTACAAATAAATAAATACAAAATCCTTAGGTTTCCTCTTAAGCAGTGCTTGATTTAACATCGTGGCATGGTGTGTCTAGTTTGGCTATTCAGACTTCACCAAACTAATCCATGGGTTGCCTTCCATGAATCGCCTAATTTAACCTAATGGCATGACTCGGGTATGCTAAATTGCTTAGGCACCATCAAGATCCATATCATACATTACCTTGATCTCTTCAACATTATTGAGATAATGTTTCACCTTTTGTCCATTTACATTAAACTTCTGCCCATCACTATTTTCAAGTTCAATTTTACCATTCGGAAACACTATCACTTGTCAATACGTCTCCTCTATTTTGACTTTAACTTTCCAGAAAACAAGTGAATCTTGGATTCAAACAATAGAACCATATCACCGCTAGTGAACTCTTTCTTTTCTATCTCCCAATCATGTTATGACTTCATCTTTTCCTTGTATAAAGGTGAACTTTCATATGCTCTAAGATGAAACTCATCCATTTGGTTCAGTTGTTCAAATCTCAATTTAGCCACATCACTCCACTCCATATTTAACCTCTGCAATGCCCACAATACTTTATGCTTAAATTCAATAGAAAAATGGCATGCCTTACCATACACAAACTGATATGGGAAATCACTAATATGAATCTTGAATGTTGTCTGATAAACCTATAATATATCATCCAACTTTCTAGCCCAACTCCTTCTATTGGCATTCACTGTCTTTACTAAAATGGATTTTATCTTACGATTAGAGACCTAAACCTACCTGCGATTCTGAAGATGGTAGGATGTTCTCACCATATGTTTCTCATCATATTTATCAAATAGGACTCTGAATAGATGATTACAAAAATATAAACCTATATCACTAATGATTGCCCTTGGAGTCCCAAATCTGTAGAATATGTTCGTCCTAAAAAATATGGTCACACTCTTTCTATCATTATTTAGAGGTACAACTGCTTCCACCCACTTCGAAATAGGTCAACCACAACTAGAATGCAATCCATACCATATGAGCCCACAAATGGGCTAATGAGATCGATACATCATACATTAAATATCTCAAGATCAAGTATTATGGTCATTGGAAGCTCTTGCCTTCGCGAGATGTTTCCTCGTCTTTAGCATTGGTCATAAGCCCTTAAATAGTCATATGCATCTCTGTGAATGGTGGGCTAGTAATACCCACATTACAAGATCTTATGAGAAGTTTGATCACCGCAATAATGGCCCTCAACTGGTAAAGAATAACATGCCTCTAGAATACTCATTATCTCTACATCAGGAATATATCTACCAATTATCCCATCTACATAAATCTGAAACAAATATGGCTTATTCCAGAAATTTTTTTTACACATCATACATAAACTTATTTCACTGCTGAAATGATATATCCTCAGGCACTATGTCGCTTACTAAATAATTTGCAAAATATTCAAATCTTGGAATCAAGTCTTAGGATGCAGCCAATACCTGTTCATCTAAAAAAAATGTCATCAATCTCAAGCTCATTCTTTAACATCAACATTTCCTCTTCTTCAAGTCGTGATAAGTGGTCTGACACCTGATTTTCAATTTCATTTTGATCCTTGACCTTAAAGTCAAATTCTTGTGATAGAAGTACCCAATGAATTAACCTCGACTTAGCACCCTTTTTTTACCATAAGGTACCTAAGAGTTGTGTGGTTAGTATGCACAATCACTTTCGTACCAAGCATATAGCAAATACGATCGAAATTTCTCAAAAGCAAACACCTCAGCAAGCAACACTTGTTTAGTCATAGTATAATTTTTCTAAGAACGATTAAGTACTTTTTTATCATAATAAATGGGATATAGAATATTCTCTCACCTTTAGCCTAGGACTATTAGTAGTGCTATACCACCAGCACCGAATATAACCTTAAATGGCATAGACCAATTATGTGACACAATAATAGGGGATGAAATCAACTGCTCTTTCAGAAACTCAAACTCTTTAAGGCACTTATCATCAAAAATAAACTCCATCTCCTTCTCCAATAATTTGCACAAAGGATGTACAATTTTAGAGAAGTCCTTAATGAATCTATGATAAAAAAACCCAGCATGCGCTAATAAGCTCCAAATACCTTTCATAAAAATTGAAGATAATTTTTCAGTCATCTCAATCTTATCCTTGTAAACCTCAAACCCTTTCTTCAAAATCTTGTAACCAAGCACTATTCCTATTTTGACCATAAAATGGCACTTTTCCTAATTTAGCACCAAGTTCCAATCTCTACATCTTGTCAATACACTAACTAGATGAGCTAAGCAATCTTCAAATGAGTCATCAACCACTAAAAAGTCATCCATAAATACATCCATAGTGTCTTCCACCATATAAAAAAAATGGACATCATGCAACACTGAAAAGTCACTAGCGCATTACACAAACTGAAAGGTATTCTTTGTAACTTGAATGTCCAATATAAACAAGTGAAAATTGTCTTCTCTTAGTCTTGGGGGAAAAACCATCAAGGAAATAATATCATACTCTAATAAAAAAATGGTCTAACATTTGATCCATAAACAGAATCAGAAAGTGATTCTTTTCAGTCCATATGTTTAGCTTCCTATAGTCCATGTATACTCTCGAACTAGTGACCGACCTCATAGAAATAAGCTCATTCTTTTTGTTTAGAAGCATAATGATTACACTCCTTTTCAACATGTATTGAACTGAGCTCACCCATTTGCTATCAAGAATAAGATAAACTACACCAGCATCCAATCACTTAATAATCTCCTACTTAAATACCTTCATCATATGCAGACTAAGTCTTCGTTGATGCTCAATACTAAGAATATAATCTGGATCAAGTTGGATTTTATGTGTGCAAATTCTAAGCAGAATCCCAATGATATTAGCAATGGACAAACCAATGGCTTTGAATTTTTGCGACACACACACTAGAGTCTCAATATGTCCATCTACCAAATTAGTTGCAAAATAACCAGCAAGGTGTTATTAGCTCCCAAAATACATAACAAAGATGGAATGAAAGAGTTTGAGCTCCAAAATAAGAGGATCCTTAATAGAAGGTATAGTCAGTGGTATCACTATATTCTTCAAATAATATCCAACTTTTTTGGTGTAAAAGTGTAGAAATCCAAACCAGCAAGTGCGCTTACTAACTTATTGTAACCATCAATATCATCATCCTAGAAATTCATGGTAACTGCTACAAGTACTTTGACTCCAAGCCTACCCTTTATAGAAGCTACTAATGCATCCTCATCAACTGTATCAATAATTAAGACCGCTCGCACATCCTTCATCTGCTTATGGATTAACATACATAAAATGTCACATGTTTATAATTTAATTAAAACTTCAACTATCCAATCCACATATCAACCAATCCCCAGACAGTCACAAGGAATGGCCTCCCCAAGATAATAAAAAAGTCAAATTAACTTTCCAGTCAAGGATAGTGAAACCAGTTAAAAAAAATAAAGGATGCAACCCTTCACTAAAATATCGCATAAAATTTCCATAGGCTTCTTTACGATACGATCTACCATGAAAAGTCATCAAAGTTTGTTTGGGCATCCCTAATCCTAATTAACTATAAACTACTAGCGATATCAGATTAACGCCAGAGACCCAATGGTTCATGGAAATGTGAAAGGTTTAGGATCTTCCTTCTTCTTAACTAGAGACCGGGAACCTATTGCACTATAATGGTGCACATTATTAATGGGACAAAAACTTACAATCCTTTTCCTTTGCATCAAATCCTTCATAAACTTTTTGTAACTTGTTATTTGCTCATATGCCTCAACTAAAGGGATGCTCACCGACAATTCTTTCAATATTAAGATAAAATTGTGATACTTTCCCTCTTTAACATTCTTTTTCATTCTTTATGAAAAAAGATGAAGAGGTCATAGAATAGGAGTCAATACTTGTGGGACCTTCTTTTCCTTTCTTTTTTAGTCTTAGCCATTTTCAGCCATTGGAGGCTTTTCAGATGTAATCACATCATCAACAAGATTTTTAGACTTGGCTATTATCTCATTATCGAAAATTATCGGCTCTACATCATTTACAAAAACTGTAGCATAAGTAGGTCAATGTCATCTTACCACTCCTAGTAGTAATCTCCATGCAATGACCATCATTTTTTGTATTTTGAATGGTGTTACTTATAGTGTACCTTGTTGAAACAGATTCATTGTGGCTGAAATCTGACCAAATTATTGCTCAAGCTACTTAATGGTAATGGCATATATATCAACCTTCTAACTCATCCCTAAAATATTTGCTCTAAGCTTCTTAAGGCAGTCTTCAGTTTTCTCTACCCTTTTTACCATTTTAGCAAGCATGTCTTTCATTCTCGAATTACTTGAATCAGCATCACGATTCCTCTGCAGAACATATAGGACACATTGTCTTTATAATCATCCTTTCTCTTCCAATAATTGTCTCTCCCTCTACTCCTGTATCTATACTCATACCCATTGTAGTTATTGTCTTTATAGTAGTTTTGACTTTGGTTCCCTTGACCAGAGCACCAATTGTCTTTGTTAGACCATTGGTCTTTGGCTGGAAAACGCCACCTGGTCATCTAGATCTTAGCCTCTTTTTCAAAATCAAAATCATCATGTCTAGGTGTCTTACCTTATGACCCAAGTAAATTCACATTTTCTGCCCTAGCTGCTATAAACTATTTTGCGAACACACTAAATTCAGTCCTTAATTATGCCAATTCTTGGGTGACAAAATCATCAACCATACATTTTTCTACGGATGCTCCAAATATATAAGTGTCTGGGGCGTGCCTGCCTCTCTAGTGGGCCAACCCTGATTAGTTTTATTAATCCTATCTAGAACCTCAAAAGCATGCACCCAAGTTAAACTCATAATCGTTCTACCAGTCACAGTGCCAGCCACAACCTTATTGTTTACATTCAAACCCCTATAGAAAGTCTCAAGCAAAGTATGGCCTAGTATTTTGTGATTTGGAACATTCTGTAACTTCTTCTTAAACCTCAAAAAAATTTTGTACAACACTCCCGAATATAGCTGTCTAAAGTTATAAATCTCATATTTCAATTGTGAAATTCGGAAGGGTGAGAAAAACCACTCAAAAAATAGTGTCTTCAACTTTTGCCAAGTCATGATCGACCCTTGTGGTAGCTCGATTAACCAAAGGGTGGCTTCTTCTATCAAAAAGAAGGGAATCAACCATAATCTAATAGCATCCCGACTCACACCAGGTAGGTTGTAAGAAGTTCAAATCCCTACAAAGTTCATGGGATGAAGGTTTTCATTACCAATAAGAAGGTAGGGATGATAATATGTAGATACCATGATGTCAGGACAAACTCATTGTTTTAAGGGTGATCCTGACACCCTCTCATTGATTCCACCTTTGATTTCATTACTTTATTCAGGATAACCTTCTAATGATCTTCAGAATGACTTTGTTATTTCATGCCATGACCGTGGAATCCTCTAGTCTGATCCTCTTTATACTTAACACATGCCTAAAATGCTGGTGGATTTTTTCCCCAAGATTAATCTAACAATCATTACATCGAGCAATGATCATGGGATGCATTTATCTAAAGGCCACCTAAATATCACTTCTCTGTTTTAACCTACGATAAAAATGGGATGACTATTGTCAGATCTAACTGTCGTAATATGGCTTTGTCTGATGCCTTTAAGTCCCTAATTTCTGCACTTCTCTTCTCCGGACTAGTTTGACCTGCAAATACCATAAGCACACATCATACCCATATAAATTCTTTGTTCTAGCAAATTTTCCTAATTTTAGGCATCGAAAGTATAGTAAGACTACGACACATCAATAAACCATCATCGTTGATAAATGGTGCAGATATATTATCGATATTTAATAAAAGGTTCATATTTATCCTTTCAATAGCTTAAGTTAAAAAAATTCTAAAATTGATTTTTAATTTCAAAAAATGTTACGTGTCTTTAAAAAATTACCTCACTCATTTTCTTTACCCTTCCGAACCCGACCCAACTAAAAAATAAACCCTCTTTTATTTAAACTTGACCTAAATCTATTTTATGACTAAATAGAAGTGAGATTATATTTTATCATTTGAGTCGATTCTGGAGGAATAAAAAAATGAACAAGATATTTTTTAAACTCGTATTAAAAAAATTAATTCAATAAATATTATTAACTAATAAAATAAATATGCAGTATTTGTTGGACGGTAAAATTATATGGGGTAACTAAACATCAATCCATAGCCTCTTCTTGTCAATAAAATACTATGTATATCATCTCTCCTTTATTTTCTCTCTTTCTCTATCTTTTATTTCTCTTTCTTTTATATTTTTTTTCCTTTTCCTGTTGTCTTTATTTTTTTCTCGCTTTTATATTTTCTTTCTTTTTTTTTCTTTTCCGTGTTTTTCATTCTTTTTCTTTGCAGTTTTTTTTTGTATTATTTTTCTTGTTTTGTTCTTGTTTTGCTTTTTTGGGTCATTCTTTCTCCTTTTTTTCATTTTTTTAAATTTCTTTTTTCTCTCGTTTGTTGTTGTTGTATTATATATTTTATATGTTTTATATTTCATATTTAGTTTTACCATACTATATATTTTAAATAAATTTATTATTTATATTTGAATAATTTAGTTGTGAATATATACAATTTATCATTTTTATTTGTGTACAAATAAGTATATGTATTAATTGTATTTTCTTGATTCCAAAATATATAAATATGCAATGTGTCATTCAATGTAAATGTATTGTTAGTATTTATATATCAAATTTATCATTTGTATTTTGTATATAAACAAGTGTCAATTATATGCATATGATTCAAGTTGTATAAATATGTATCATTTAATACAAATGTAACATTTGTATTTGTATAATTTCGCATTTGTATTTGTATTATTCAATTTGTATCAATAAAATACACTTCCTATCAATGAATATAAATACAAGTGTTCGTCGAAAAAAATAATTATTCTTTTTCAATGGTTTAAAAGTACAAATGATGTTTTCAACTACAAATTCAAATATAAACAAACAAAATTACAAATACAAATACAATATGCGACCAACTTACAAATACAAAATAGTTCTTTAAAATTACAAGTGCATCGATGAAAATAGACGATAAATACAAAAAAAATAAAATCACGAAGTACAAATACAATATGCTGTCAACTATAAAATACAAATGTAAAACAGTTCTTTAAAATATAAGTGTGAATTATATAAAATATAAATGATGGTGCTAACTAAAAAATACAAATGCAAGTGTGAACTATAAAATACAAATACAAATGCGAACTATAAAATATAAACACGACGGGGCCTGATGAGATCCCTGTGGATTTTTGAAAGTTCTCTGGAGAGGTTGGCTTAAGGTGGTTGACTGAATTATTGAACGACATTTTCAAGTCGGTGAGAATGCCCTAGGCTTGGAGATGGAGTACTATGATCCCTCTTTATAAGAATAAGGGTGACATTTAGAGTTGCAATAACTATAGAGGTATTAAGTTATTGAGCCACACTATGAAGATTTGGGAGAGAGTGGTCGAGTTGAGGTTGAGGAGGATAGTAGCTATCTCGGAAAATCAGTTTGGATTTATGCCCGGATGCTCGACGACGGAGGCAATTCACCTGGTGCGGAGAATGGTAGAATAGTATAAGGAAAGGAAAAGAGATCTGCACATGGTGTTTATCGACTTGGAGAAGGCGTATGACAAAGTCCCTAGGGAGGTGCTTTGGAGATACTCGGAGGTGAGTGGGGTACTGGTGGCATATATTAGAGCAATCAAGGACATGTATAATGGAGCTAAGACTCGGGTGAGGATGGCAGGAGGAGACTCAGAGCATTTTTCTGTCTTGACGGGGTTGCATCAGGGTTCCAATCTTAGCCCATTTTTGTTTGCTTTGGTGATGGATGTGTTGACGCAGCGTATTCAAGGAGAGGTGCCTTGGTGTATGCTTTTTGCAGATGATGTAGTTTTAATTGATGAGATGCGGGGGGTGGGGGGTGGGGGGTGTGAATGATAAATTAAAGGTGTGGAGACGAACCCTTGAGTCTAAAGAATTCAGGTTAAGTAGGAGTAAGAAAGAATATTTGGAATGCAAGTTTAACGACGTGAGGCAGGAAGACAAAGTGGTAGTAAGGTTGGATTCCCAGACGGTGTGTAAGAGGGATAATTTCAAGTATTTGTGGTCTATGGTTTAGGGAAATAGTGAGATTGACGAGGATGTCTCCCATCATATTGGAGCGGGATAGATGAAGTGGAAGCTCACCTCGGGGGTGTTGTGTGATAGGAAGGTACCACCCAAGTTTAAAGACAAATTCTACAGGGTGGAGTCCGGCCGACCATATTGTATGGAGCAGAATATTAGCTAGTCAAGAACTCTCATATTCAAAAATTGAAGGTGGTGGAAATGCGAATCTTGTGTTGGATGTGTGGGCTTAATAGGGGTGATAGAGTTCAAAATAAGACTATTCGGGAAAAGGTTGGAGTGGCTTCGGTAGAGGACAAGATGCGGGAAGTCCGATTGAGATGGTTCGGGCATGTGATAAGGAGGGGCACAGATGCCCCAGTTCATAGGTGTGAAAAGCTTAGTTTGGATAGTTTCAGGAGGGGTAGGGGTAGGCCGAAGAAATATTGGAAAGAGGTGATCAGGCGGGACATAGAGCAGTTACAGCTCACTGAGGACATGACCCTAGATAGGAAGATCTAGAGGGCGCGGATTAAGATAGAAGGCTAGTGCCAGTTTGAGTCGTTGGGGTAGGACATTACTTGGTAGATGTATTATTGTTGTTAGGACACTTTGTTGTATGCTTTATTACGAATGTGTTTACTATTCTTTGTTTATTATCCCTTGTGGGTGACATATTTTTGTCTTGACATCTTGTTCCATACTTTATTAAGTATTTGTCTATTATTCCTTGTCTTGAGCCGGGGGTCTATTGGAAACAACCTTTCTACTTCTCTTGAAGTAGTGGTATGGACTGCGTACATCTTACCCCTCAGACCCCACTATGTGGAAATACACTGAGTTTATTGTTGTTGTTGTCAAGTGTGAATTACAAAATACAAATACAGACGCAACTATAAAATTCAAATATAGATACAATTGCATCAATAAATTCAAAAATATAAATAATGATGCGAATAAAAACACAATAAGCTATTAAAATATTTTTGTTATCATCAATGGTTTATGCTCGATGTAGCCATATTTTCTAAAACTATAAAAAAATATAAAATATAGCGAAAAAAGAAACAGAATATAAAAAATAAAATTAACAAAAATAAAAAAGAAAAAAAACAAAGAAATAAAATTTAGAGATTAAAAAGAGAAAGAAAAAGAAAAAAAATAGGAAAAAAAGAAGAAAGCATGAAAAAAAGAAAAAAAAAAGAAAATAGAAGTTAAGGATAGAAGAGAGACGAAAATGAAAAGAAAGAATCAAAAAAGAAGAAAAGAAAATAAAAATAAAAGAAAATCAAAGATTACAAAAAATTGAAAAAAGAGAAGAAAAAAACTAAAATAATGATAAATATAAATATAATAAGTAATTATAATAATTTTTTCATTATTCATATGTATTTATTGTAGTTATATTTTTAGAAAATATAAAATATAAAATATAATCAAAAGAAAAAAATAAAAAAATAAGAAAAAATAAAAAAAAAGGAAGAGAAATAGTGGTTAGGGATAGAAAAAAAAAGGCTAGAGATAAAAGAAAAAAAATGCAAAGAAAGAACAAGAAAAAAAGGAGGAGATATAAATTATAGTTTTAAAAATTAGGTAAAATAGATGCTATTTTTTGTCTAGGGTCCGAAATTATATTCCCTCTGAATAACAAAGTTGAGGAACATATTTATTTGCTTAAAGGAATAAAGTCAAGTTGTTTTAGTCGTATCTACCTAGAGGTTTCATGGTCTCTTCACCCTAATCTTGGGATTTTGGGAATAAGGTCTCAACGATGTCTTCCTCCAAGCGAATTCACAAGGAAAAGATAGTTCGTCGCAACAAGTTAATTTTTTTCCCCGTCCTTATTTTCGAATTTTTGTGAATCTGAATTGAAATTTAATAGCTCCTTAATTGTTTGATACAGAGAAGAGAAGGCTGAAGAAGCGGAGCTGCCTAAGTACAGAGACAGAGCTAAAGAAAGAAGAGAAGATCAAAATCCAGATTATGAACTGACTGAATTGGGCGCTTTCCATGCTGTCGCTCCTCCCGGCAATGTTGATATTCTGTAAGACATTGCCAATTTCTTTGTTTTATCTTGCCCTCACTTTTTGGTAATTGTTGGTGACAAAAGAGAATTTTGTTGTAAATCTCTTGTATTAAACTTCCAGGTCTGCTGATGCTCAGAAATTATCTATTGAGAAGAGCAAGTATCTTGGAGGTTAATCACAACATACAACAGCTGATCTCTGCTGAACATTTTCTTAAGAAGTTTTAGTCTCTTGCTATATGTCCTATTTGATTTTGCTGTTCTCTTCAGCTAATCAATCGTTTTTATGTGATCGTATATCAGGTGACGTGGAGCACACACATTTGGTTAAAGGGTTAGATTATGCTTTACTTCACAAAGTCAGAAGTGAAATAGATAAGAAGCCAGATGCTGGAGATGAGATTGAAGGAAAACCTAGGTACAGCCTTGTTACTTTATTGCTTAAACTGAACGTATGACTCAATGTACAAGTAACTGACACTCTGATAGCCTAAATGGCTATGAACGCACGAGATTGACACAAGAATGCAAAAATCAGCAAGTAAACAAAGGGAATATCAACACACTTGAAGGAGATAAAGAAGAAGAATGCTTGAAATTAAAGGATAGATTGAAAGACCCTTACTCCTATTCAATGATTAGCACTAGAAGATGTTTCAAATCTTCAAACACACCTCACAAATAAGAGTTCAAACCTTCCTCTTAGGTGACCCAAAGGACTCACATTTCCTCAAGCACACCTTTCTTGCCAAATCATCCAAGACAAGTGAAAACCCTAACTTGCAAATGTTCATGGATCAAGTTTTGGTTCTAAGAGCTACAACTAAAAAACTAAAGCTACAAAATATGAGTAATACTCAATTTCAATTCATCAAAGTCTAAGAAAAATAAAAGCTAAAAGGTTTATTTATACTATTACATAACAATGACGAAAATACTCTTAATGAAGGGTGCTCCTTTGGAGTGTAAAAGAGAGCCATCAAAAGACAATATTGCCCTTAATAATCCCAAGTATAGGCGACTTTGGAGTGTAAGAACCTTTTCTCCAATCTTCAACTTGAACAAGGCGTTGTAATGGTTCCAAAACGTCTTCAAGCATTTTCAAATCCGAGGCTTGAACCTTTGACAATCCGAAGTGTGAAGCTTTGATAAGACCTTGTAATCCTTGTGCTCTTTATGATTGTATCACACTCCAAGAGCCTTCCAAGGTTTCCTGAATTGTTCATGTAAGTTTTTGCTAATAAAAGATGATCCATGTGAAGGGGAGCCATGGAATAACTGGTAAAGTTGCTCCATGTGACCAGGAGGTTATGGGTTCCAGCCATGGAAACAACCTCTTGCAGAATTGCAAGGTAAAGCTGCATACAATAGACCCTCGTGGTTCGGTCCTTCCTCAAACCTTGCATATAGCGGGAGCTTTAGTGCACTAGGCTACCCTTTTAAAGTTGATCCATCTGTAGCTTTCATTGCATATGACAGTAGCTTTAGCTAGGGGTTTCTTTTGTAGATGCTCCTGTATATATTCGTCCATAGTTTACCCTTGATTGATGACCACTATCATGAGTTGCGTGTATGACTGTGCTAACATCTTTTTGTGTATATACAGAGTAATGAGCATTTTTATTGAATTGTTCTTTTAAACACCATGTCTAAGAAGCAATGGTGCTGGAACTTGTTCGTTTAATTATTCTGTTTAATCTGTTTTGCTAATAGAGGTTCAAAGGAAGATCATCAATTGTCATTCCGCACTGCAACTGCCAAGGTGCATTATCTCTTTCAATTATTTCAGTCTCAAATATCTATAGTTGTTGCTTTGGTGCTATTATTTTTCAATACAGTGAATAGTATGTTTTTTGGGTTGCAGTCAGTGTACCAGTGGATAATCAAGCCTCAGACTGTTATAAAGACCAATGAGATGTTTCTTCCTGGACGAATGGCTTTTATTTTTAATATGGTATGTTTTCCTTTTATACTTCCTCTGCTCTTATATTATGTATTCTAGCTACTTGCCTGAAAAGAAATTTCTTGCACAGACCATTGATTGAGTTTTCTTATAGTGGTCTTAGACCTAAGATGTAATAGTACAAGAAATTCTACTTGTGGTAGGTAGCTGAGAAGCTTCTATTTTTGTATTGAATCATAGTTTTTGTTGTGCAAAATTGTAGTTAACTATTGATGCTCCCAAGGGTGCAATCAGTGTATCTGTACAGCTCCTGTCTTGTCTTACCCCACCCTCCTTGTCCAAATAAATGAAGGGAAAATGCTGGGGGACATTAGAGTTTAGCTTGTATGGCCGTAGCTTGTATGTCCAGGATGAATAGTCTTTTCCTTGTGAAGTATATTTTGAAGGCCTTCCTTTTTCTAGGGGAAGGGTGTTGTTGGGATTTAGATGCTAGAATTGTTGGAGTTGCATTATTTTAATACTAAAAAGCTTGGTGATCAGATGTGTCATATGCATAGTGAAAAAGATGTGAACGGTTTTGTTTTGCATTTCCTATGAGTATATTTTCTTTCATGGTCTCTTTTTTCCTTCCTTATGGTTGATGTGTATATTGCAGGATAGTGGATACTCCAATGATATTCCCACCACTCTACACAGAAGCAAAGCTGACTGTCCAGTCCTTGAGGTATTTTTTTTTTTAATCTTTTTTCCACATATTCCATAGAGCTCGTGAAAATTCTTATGATGAGGAGGATTAGTATAGCTTTTGTTCGGGAAACTAAATGGGTAGGCTCTAAGGTGAAGGATGTGGATGGGTATAAGTTGTGGTACTCTGGTAGCGTGAGACATAGGAATGGGGTAGGTATCTTAGCAGATGAAGAGCTTAGGTGGCAGGTGGTGGAGATTAGGTAGGTCAACGATAGGTTGATATCGATTAAGTTGGTCATTGAGGGTCTATGGTGTATGTTATTAATGCCTATGCTATGTAAGTAGGCTTGGACGAGGAGAAGGTCTTTTAGGAGGTTTTGGATGAGATGGTGAGAGGCGTTCCGAGCTCTGAGAAGCTTTTCGTTGGAGGGGATTTGTCACTACCCGAACCCGGGCCTGGCCGTGATGGATAATCTCAAGCTCACCATGAGCCGGAGACACCCCCCTTATCCTTACCTCAAGAGCACATAAATGTAAACAGCGGAAGCCAACCAAATAATAATAAGAAGAATAGATAAGTCGAATAGAAATTCTAAGAATCCAAAGCAAACAAACATCAATCCCAATACTTGTCTACAAAAGCCTCTAAAACCAGAAATACCACTAAGTCGGGACATGCCCCCGACTACGATATAAAGGAATTCACAATTCCTAATATATGAATAGAAACCTAATGAAATGGCAAGACTTTTCGAAAGATAGAGGCTCACCACTTCACAACAGACCAACAGACGTACTGAATCACCTAACGCTGTACAGGAGCAACAGAAAAGTCCTTCAAACCTACATCATGAAATGATGCAGTGTTCGGGGACGGTCAGTGAAGCGAGCACTGACATGTAACTCAGGTGAAAGGGATAAAATAATGCCATTGCCAAAAAGAAAACCAATCAAAACCACATACACAACATTTATATACATATATAGGATGTCGAGATAGGGTTAAGGTTCCATTAACATAATAGTTTAAACCATTAGCTTGAACTATGTAGCTCGCTCCGTCCTAAAGGCATCCACGACCTATATGGGTCCGACTCCTCCTACTGAAAGGGCCCTAGTGCGTGTTAGCCGCACGTACCAAGGTAATCGAGGATAGGCTAAAGACACCAAGGAAATCACCATCCAAAATATAATGTGTATCCAGACACATGGTCATATAGACCCCCAACGCCGGCAAACGTTGTTTCCATGTTAGTCCCTTCGGCACTACACCTTGATAATGAGCTGCACAATTTTATTTAAATCCAAATTAAAACAATTTGCACATAAACCAACTGTTAACCCAAGAGTCATTTATTAAGGCATTTACCAACATTGTATCATCATACCAATATGCTTGCAAGCTAATTCAATTATGCCAAACTAGTCCATTTAACCATTAGACTCCCAAGTTTCATTTAAAATTCAAAACCAAGGTCATTCCAAAACCATACTCATCTATTTATCCTTTAATGCAATGAAATGGATTCAAAAGTCAAGTTAAACTATGCAAATATCTATATTCAAAATCAAGTTTACAATGTGGGTTGAGGTTAATGCCATTATTAAGCCAAAGTTTCATCAATTTGGAGAAAACCCATGTCCCCCATTCTAGCTATTAAAACAATGCACCAATTCAGTCCCAAAACCATCAATTAAAGCATGAATAATCAAATTAAAACATGGAAAAAGTAATTCAAGTAATAACAATCCAAAACCCTCAACCCAATTTCGAACTCATCATTCAAAATGATATTGATTAAATTAATGCCACAATGTAAAACACAAGTTTGGGAATGAGCAACATGCCTGAAATTTAGATGAATTTGAAGAAGAATCGAAGTTTGGAGCCCGGAGAATGAAAATCCTTGAGTTTCTTGACTTGGGGATTTATGAGAGGAGAACACAATGTAAAGCTAAGTGAAATTTGGGGTTTTATAGGGTTGGGGGTCATTTATGATATTTTAAAAGTGAAAAAGACCTAAAAGTCCCCACCCCAAGCTGAAAAAACAAAACTAGATGAAAAATATATAGCGGTGTGGCACGCCGCTATCGTGGAGCTTAGCCTTCGTGCCACACCCTTATCGCGGAAGCTAAGTGGCGTGGCATGCCACTATCGCGGAGGCTTACTGCCTCGGGATTTCAACATGACCTCAAACACCTTTTGAAAATTTTGAAACTTCCTCAAAATGCCCTTTCAACATACCTAATCATAATTCAAGTCAAAAATCAACATTACGCACATAGGAGGGTCAAAAATAAAATGATCGAAATTTTACGGGGTCTCACAGGGTTTCAGTGGGCATATGGGGTCTTTATCGAGAGGTTATAATGATGCGCATGGCGGTTTCGATTTCGGGGAACGGAATGAGTTTCTCTTTTGAATTTTGTTAGGGCTTTTGGGTTGTGGGTAGTGAATCTGGGCTTCCTGAAGGAGGAACACCTTATTACCTTTTGTAGTTTGGTTTCCAAAACTCGGATAGACTTTTTGCTCCTTAGGAAGGATGATAGAGCGTTATGTAAAGATTGTAAAGTCATACTTGGTGAGATTTTTTCGACCCAACATAAGCTTCTGGTGGTGGACTTGGTAATCAGAAAGGGAAGAAAGAAGAGGGGTGTGGAGGATTGACTCAGGATTAAGTAGGGTAGCTTGACTTTGGCCAGTTCATTGGAGATAGAGGAGAAGTTGACAACTATGGGGGCTTGGAGGAGTAGAGAGGATGTGGATAGTATGTGGGAGACGACTGTTAGTTGCGTTAGGGAGACCGCTAGAGAGGTGTTGGGTGTTTTGAGAGGTCGATCTGGCAAGCACCGGGGAGACTGGTGGTGGAATGAAGAACTCAAAAGGAAGGTGGAGACTAAGAAGGTGGCGTATGGTAAGTTAGTGGAGAGCAAAGATGACGAGAAACAGAAAAATAAGGAGGAGTATAAGTTAGCTAGGAAAAAGGCTAAGGTAGTGGTTATAGCAGCGAAGATAGCTGTTTTCGAGAGCTTGTATGTGGTTTTAGAAGAGAAAGACGGGGATAGGAAGTTGTATAGGCTTGCCAAGGTTTGGGAGCGGAAGACTTGTGACCTTGACCAAGTGAAGTGCATCAAGGGGGAGGATGACAAAGTGTTGGTGGAGGATGCTCTCATTAGGAAGAGATAATAGTCCTATTTCCATAGACATTTTTGAATGACGAGGGGATAGAGGTTTCGTGCTTGGGGACTTGGAGAACTCAGAGAAGTGTCGCAATTATGGTTATTGTAGGCGTATCATGGTTGAGGAGGTCAAGGGGCTACTCGTAGGATGCGTAGGGGTAGGGCAACTGGATCAGACGAGATTTCGGTGGATTTTTGAAAGAGCACTAGCGGGGCATGTTTGGAGTGGCTGACAAGATTGTTTAACATTATTTTTAGGACGCAATAATGCTCGAAGCGTGGAGATGGAGTACGATGGTTCCTTTATATAAGAATAATGGAGACATTCAGAGTTGCAACAACTATAGGGGTATCAAGTTGTTGAGTCATATTATAAAGGTTTGGGAAAGGGTGGTAGAGTTGAGGCCGAGGAGGATCGTGACTATTTCTGAGAATCAATTCGGTGCCATGCCAGATCGCTCGACTGCCGAGGCCATTTACCTCGTGAGGGGATTAGTAGAGTAGTTTAGAGAGTGAAAGGACTTGCACATGGTGTTTATCGGTCTTGAGAAGACGTATGACAAAGTTTTCAGGGAGATTCTGTTGAGGTGCTTCGAGGCTAGAGGGGTGCCCGTGGCGTACACTAGGTCGATTTAAGACATGTAAGACGATGCGAAAACTCGTGTGAGGACTACAGGCAGAGATTCAGAGCATTTTTAGGTTTTGACAGGGTTGCACCAAGGATCGACTCTTAGCCCATTTTTATTTGCCTTGGTGATGGATGTTTTGACGCAGCGTATTCCAGGGGAGGTGCCTTGGTGTATGTTATTTGCTGATGATATTGTACTGATTGATGAGACTCGGGGATGAGTTAATGGTAAGTTGGAGCTTTGGAGACAGACCCTTGAGTCTAAAGGATTTAGGTTGAGCAGGATTAAAACGGAGTACTTGAAATGTAAGTTTAGTGATTTGTTGCACGACGCAGATGTGGTGGTGAAGCTTGATTCCTAGGTCGTTCAGAAGAGGGAAAGTTTCATGTATCTTGGGTCTATGATTCAAGGGAATGGGGAGATTGATAAGGATGTCACACACCGTATTGGTGCAGCGTGGTTGAAATGGAGGCTCGCTTCGGGAGTTTTGTGTGATAAGAAGGTGCCTCCTAAGTTCAAAGGTAAGTTATCGAGTGGTAGACCGACTATGTTGTATGAAGTGTAGTGTTGGCTAGTTAAAAACTCCCATATCCAGAAGTTGAAGGTGACGGATACGAGGATGTTGCGATAGATGTGTGGACTTATCAAGAGGGATAGGATTAGAAATGAGATTATTTGGGGGAAGATGTGAGTGGCTTCGGTGGAGTACAAGATGCAGGAAGTGAGGTTATGATAGTTCGGGCATATGATGAGGAGGGCCACGGATGTTCCAGTATGTTGGTGTGAGAGGCTGGCTATGAATAGTTTTAGATGGGGTAGAGGTAGGGCGAACAAGTATTGGAGGGAGGTAATTAAACATGACATGGAACAATTACAACTTACGGAGGACATGACCCTTGATTTGGAAGGTGTGGAAGATGTGGATTAGGGTAGAGTGTTAGTGTATAGAGAAGAGTGCTCTGTCTGCAGCTGTGCCTTTAATATCTTGTTCGTGGTGTATGGGTGATATCTATGTCTTTTGAATAGATATTTTATAGTATTACCTTGTGCGTGCCTTGTTTGCGTTATTTTCCGTTACTATCTAGTGGTGTGATATCCCTTGTTGTTGCTTGCTTTTATGTGTTTTGTTTTTTATATTGTTATCTGTCCTGAGCCGGGAGTCTATCAGAAACAGCCTCTCTCCTTCATCTGAGGTAGTGGTATGGACTGCGTACACTTTCCCCTCCCTAGACCCCACTTGATGGGAATACACTGGGTATGTTGTTATTCCACATATTCCACTACTGTCGGGCAATTTCTTCCTGATTTTTCCATCTAAATGGGTTACCCCATTTCCAGGAAATGGTTACAGTCAGTGTTGATGGTTCTGTTCTAGACCGAATAGCTAAAATCATGTCCTATCTCCGCCTTGGATCATCAGGAAAAGTTCTCAAGAAGAAGAAGAAGGAAAAAGATGGCAAAGGTGCTTAGCGTTCATTCCTTCTAAACCTTTACTTGTATTTTCTAAAATTACTCTTGAGTTTGAATGTGATGTAGATTCTTATATATCCAGTTTATTTTATGGAAACCTTTTCTCTAATTTCTGATTGGTGCCGCTGCATGCTTTTGGTTTGCCTACTTGCTTACAGAAGTGAATTTGGGCCTGGTTTCCTATAATGAAGTACTCCCTCCGTCCCAATTTATGTGACACGGTTTGACTTGTCACAAATTTTAAGAATAAAAGGAAGAGTTTTGAAATTTGTTGTCTTAAGTAAACCTTAGAAGGGAAATTTTAAAGTTTAAGTTGTTTCTAATTATAGAAAGGTGACATTTTTTTTGGGATAGACTAAAAAGAAAAGGTGCGACATAAATTGGGACAGAAGGAATAGAATGTTTGTAGGCGGGATAGAATGTGGGCTTTATTCTTCGACATGGGGGCACAGGGTGAAACTTAAAGAAAATGTCGCATGGGTTGTGAAGGTAGTTGATAACTAGATACATAGGTAATATGTAATATCATTCCATATTGACATGGAGACTAAACAAATGCATTTTGGTTCTCTGAAGTATTATTATGTGTTTCCCATGCAAACTATATTTTGCTTCCTTTTCCTTTTTCTTTAGGCTTTGGATTTTCTTTGTTTCCGATTCATTAATAAAGAGCTGGTTTTTTCCCTTTGCCTTTTTTTTTATTTGTGGTGGGGGTGGGGGAAGGTGTTAATCTCTTTTCTTCATTTATTAGGAGCTGCTCTTCTGGTTCCTTTGCTCTGTGTTCTGACAATAGTTTTTAATATTGAGCAGGCAAGACAGTCATAACCAATGGTTATGACGAAGTATCGAAGTTGGATGCATCAAAGAGCCAAAATGATAAAGAAGCTGTGCCTCCATCTGCACAACTTCCTAAAAAGAACCATTCAGAAAGAAGAGAGAATCAAGGACCTGCTGTTGCTAGACGTGAAGACGACGATATCTTCATAGGGGAAGGCGTTGACTACTCCATTCCTGCTGGAGATATGGGTCAAAGTCCTGTATCGGAGGACATGGAAGAATCTCCTCGAAACAAAGAGAGGACCTCATATTTCAGTGAACCTGCCTATGGACCAGTACCTCCATCCGAGCCTTCTCATGGTTGGCAAGATGCGGTGAGTCAGTTTTGAGTTTTAAGGCATGAGTAGACCATTCCTGTTAAAAAAGGCCTAACAATATTTTACAACAAAATTTGCCTACTTTCTCCTACATTTCTCCAAAGAACCGATGAAGTTGGGTGCTCTCATCGTATTTGTCCAGTATCGACTTTACTGTATTTACTACCTTAATTAGATTTTCCCATGTGTTGCAACTGGTATTCATCTTTTGATTGTTGTATATGTTTTCTCTTTCCAGAATGGATATGATGCAGTGCAAGCACAAGTGCTAGCTGGTGTTTACCAACCAGAGTGGCAAGGTTATCCGTATTCCGAACAGCTGGCTTATCCTGAGCAATATCTCCAGCAGAATTATGATATGCAAGCTGATGTTAACGCTCTTCAGGATCCGCAGTTTATGACTCAAGAAGAAAAGGATAGAGGGCTAGGGTCAGTATTCAAGAGGGATGATCAGAGGCTTCTACAACTGAGAGAGAGAGATTCTAGAGAGAAGGATCCTAACTTTATTTCTGAAAGCTATTCGGAGTGCTATCCTGGTTACCAAGAGTACAATCGTGAGATTGTTGACAGTGATGACGAAGCTGATTTGACAAAAATGGACATGGGTGGACGCGTAAGTGATATTTGTTCTCTCTGAATATGAAGTCCACTTCTTCACACGTCATACCTTGGTTTACCCTTTCATCATTTTGAACCTACATGATGTGCTAATTCTTTTTCTTGATAAAAAAAGTTGTTCGGATTTCTTTTATTTATATGCTTAAATGATGATACTTATCGGTGAAATCAATTGCAAGTTTTCTTGACGTGGTGTTATCAGTGAGAACCACTATTGTGATGGATAATATTTGATAAAAGAATATTTTTCTACAGGCAAAAGGCCGGCTTCATCGATGGGACTTTGAGACAGAAGAGGAGTGGGCAACATACAATGAGCAGAAGGAAGCAATGCCCAAAGCTGCATTCCAGTTTGGAGTGAAGATGCAGGATGGTAGGAAGACGAGGAAACAAAACAAAGACCAGAAGCTTACCAATGAGCTGCATAAGATAAACAAAATACTCACCAGAAAGAAGATGGACAAAGATAAAGGTGAAGCGCTTGAGGACGGGGAAATACAACCTGGAAAGAAGCAGCGTGTATGAACAGAGAAAACTTTGATCTTTTTTTTTTTTCTTTTTTACTTAAGATCTTCCATCATTGGTGTTTAGAATATTTTGTATTTGAATTAGTACTCATGTTCAGAAAATAGCTAGCTGGTCTTGGTTTCTCTTTCCCATGTCCGAATTATCTTTGATGTTAAAAGCTACTCCATCACGGGTTGTGGCAGTGTCGAGCTTCTTCTCTTAACTAGATATTGACGGGCCAGTGTTAGCACGGTTCCTATGTTATTTTTTTTGTCTCACAAATAGAATTTGGATAATCAATCATTAAAATAATTTAAGTTTTTTATTATTGTGATTTATAATATTTTTTCTTCTATTTCAATTTAAGAGACTGATATAATTTTGATTGTCAATCAAATATTTTATATCTTTTAAATTTTTTAAAATGTGTGATTTATAATATTTTTTTCATCGTTTTTCAATAAAGTATGAAGTCTCTTTGTTCCTACTGTGGTACAAATAAAATTTTGATAGTTGATCAATTTTTTTTTTTTATATATATATATATATATATATTCTTTTCTATATATTATCTAATTTTGAAATAATATATGTTACTTGGGACAAATTAATTAAGAGTGATACTCAAGTCGTAATTGTTGAGTGTGGGTGACAAAAATCAAATGATGGATTAAGAAATTTTGACCCATGTGCGAGAATTGCACTCAAATTTTTTATTTTACACTTCGGTCCAATATAAAACCCTAATAACTAAAAATAGACCTAATAACTAAAAATAGAGGGAAAAAAAACGTGGTTGCTGCTCTTGTTTCTCTCTCTTTGCTTTTGGTGCATTGTTCTATTGTTGTTCATTGTTCTTGCTGCTTTTCTTTTCTTCTTCATCATCTTCTTCTTGTTCATCATCTTCCTCTACTGCTGCTTGTCGTACCATTAGTATTGTTGTTGTCGCTATTGTTGCTACTAGACCAAATTTTAGATTAAATTTTGTTCATATATCATTGGACATTACTTCATAGAAATTATAATTTTTAGTTCAATTTCTCAACTGGGTATATCTGTTGCTTTTTTCGACAATACCACTTATCCAATAGCTGTTGTAATCAATAGTTTTCATTACCTTTTAAGTAGTTCCAACAAGTTATCTATTGCAATAGATTACCTACCTGTTGGACTAAGCTACTGGTTCTGTAACATGAATCCAATAGGTGACTCATATGTTGGATTCATATTACAACACTAAATAGAACCTGAAGCTGAATCCAACAAATAAGTCATCTGTTGCAACAGTGACTCATTTGTTGGATTCATATTACGTCACTAGAACAGAACCTAAAGCCGAATCCAACAAATGAGTCATCTGTTGCATTTGTTGGATTCATATTACGTCACTAGAACAAAACCTAAAGCCGAATCCAACAAATGAGACATTTGTTGCAACAGATGAGGCATTTATTTAACAGATGACTCATCTGTTGAAATTCAGGTTGGATGAAACCTAAAGCTGAATCCAACAGATGAGTCATTTGTTGCAACAAATGGCTTATTTGTTGGGTCAATGATAATAATAATGCATATAATTTTTTTGTTGTATATACTATATTATTATTATTATTATTATTATTATTATTATTATTAATTTTTACTATACTATCATTATTAATTTTTTAATAAATTTCTTTAGGTACCATTAATGGAGAAATCAATAACAATAGAGGTTGATTGTCATGGTGAATCGATCGAGAAGAATAATCAGTTTATTTGGCGTTGAAAAGATGGTGAAATGTTAGAGATGATAGCGATGACAATGCAAAGAGATGTTTTATATGATGATTTTGTGAATTTAATCATAAGCTTTTGTAGACTAAATTACCAACCGAAAGATCTTTCCATCAGTTATATTCATAGCTCTTTTGAAAATCAAAGGGTCCTATCTTTTAAGATAAGAGATTAGGTTCGTTTGTGTGCTTATCTGAGTGGTGCAGCTAGGCCAATTTTATAGGTGTACTTGGTTGAAAATTTTTAGAGAATCAGAATGTAGAACAAGATCAACAAGATATATTAAATGATGAATTGGATGGTGTGGACATGAATATTCCAGATGATGAAAGTGGAGGTGAAGTGAAGGAGGACCAAACTCCTACGCGTTGCGAGCAATACATGGGCAATTCTCAATCAACAAAGTCGAGTATCTTCAAGATGATGAAACATGTTTTTACAAGGGAATGACATTTAAGAATAAGGAAGAACTGGTCACTTCATTGCATATTGCTTGTTTGAAAAAAAAATTTCAGACTCAAGAAGTGGATTAATTCGCGTAGTGTGTATTGTTTTAGATGTGCACATTCAGAGTGTAAGTGGTGGTTGAGGGCTGTGAAATTCAAAAGTTCTGACAGATTCTACATTAGAACTTATCAAAAGTATCATTGTAATACCACAAACTTTCCTTAAGTCAAATCTAATCTCCAGAAGAGTTAGTGATGACTTCCTAAATGATTAATGTTTAAATTAATAGAATTTTCTCAATTTTGACTTTTTATAATGTGGGAAATTAGCTTTCCAATGATACCAATTTCATTCAAATCCGATATCGGAGTAAAAAGTTATGAAAGCTTTACAGAGAACTGTCGGAACTGCCCAAAAGCGATGACCAGGACCGACGGACCGCCGAGATAGCGACGAACCGTCGCCCAAGCTGTCGTGGCTAAGAAGTGAACCAATCTTCTGGCCAAGTGCGACGGTCAAGACCGACGGACCGTCGAGCTAGCAACGGACCGTTGCCCAAACTATCGCAGACGAGGCAAAAAGTTCAGGTTCTGGCCAAGTACGATGGGATAGACCGACGGACTGTCGAGCCAGCAACGGACCATCGCCTAAACCATCGCCACTTTCGATCAGCAATTTTAAGTCATTTTTAAAAGGATATTTGGGTCTTTTTCCACCCGTTTTAATCCCTAATTATACCAGACCAGAGCTCATAACTTCATTATTCATCCACAACACCAAATTAGGGTTTCTCTCAAAGATCAATCCCCAAGATCAAGAAACCCTAGGTGTTTAATTCCAAGTTAAGAATTCAAGCTTTTCTCCACCAATCTTCAAGAAATCATCCACCCAGGTATGTCAAGTGTTGATTCATGGGTCCCTTTCTCCCATGAAGGACAAGAATCTTTTTTCAAATTCCAAAGATTGTAAATTTTTGAATGTTCATGATTTAGTTGAATTGAAATTCATATCCATGTTGTTGTTGGGTCTTGATTCATGTTTTAAATTACATGTTCCAATGGTTGATCCTAATATGTGATGATTTGCATTATATTAATGATAAACCCTTCAAATTGCAAATTTATTTATGAAACCATGATAATTAGATGCATTGATGATGGTATAACCAAAGTATGCTCCCCATGTGTTTGATTAAATGCCTCTGTAAAGGAAAAGTGCCATTATAGTATGATATTATGAAATCCCCATTCATGTACAAGTTAATGAATGTCAAGTGTTTGATGAAATGTCTTACTCAATGAATTATGGATATATGTTATGTTTTCAAACTTATGCCATGAATTACTTTTATGCTATCGAGTCCTGTGGGTATTTATACCCGATAATTTAGCTGTGTGCCTAGAGCCAATGTCAGTTTTCAAGATACTCTCAGTCAAGCTATGTTCAGTAGAATTCAGTCAGTCTCATGACTCAGGAAAACTCAGTAATCTCATTAATCTCAGTAGTTATCAGATCTCAATAATATTCCGTCAATCAATGGAAATTAGTGAACTCAGTCCAATCAATTCAGTATAATTATTTAGTGTCTAACCATATCGGAGTAGGATTCAGTACCGAGTGAGCCCAAAGATGGGAATTCACCTGCGAGTAGAGGGTGTGGTTCTTTGAAGCAATCCTTGAGCTCCAAAACTACGTAGTCAGTTTAGGTTGAGATATCTAACCTGTTAGATGTGGGTTAATGAGGTAACTTAACGTGTTAGATGAGGGTCCCACCGTTCTCCTTAGAGTACTTATTAGATGGGGGATTACTCACAGCTTATCCTTACTAGTGGTACAATATTGAGACCTTTCCAATTAGGGTTATAGATTGGACCCCAACTCAATTATATTATCTTATTTGGAGCATGTGGGTTAGATGACTACTTTTCATAGTTATAGTCTCAGTCTCAATAATAGAACTCAGATAGCTCTACAAAATCTAGGCTGTTAGATATAGTCACTCAGTATAGTACAGAACTTAGCTAGTTCCATCAGAATCTAGACTGTCAGATACAGTCACTCAGTATCAGTTACATCAGCTATCAGTAACTCATGATATCAGTATTCAGACTCAGTAGTAAGTATTATCACAAATTCAGTTATAGTTACTTATTCATGCATGTATTCTCACGTTCATGTTATACAGTCAGTTAGTATTGTTCATGCATATGAACCCTTTGCATTCATCCTACCTCACTAGCATACCACTATATTTAATCGTATTGACACATTGTACTATGGTGTTTTATATCATAGGTTCAGAAGTACGAGCTCCAGAATATTAGTAGCATTCCAGTTTTAGTAGTCAAAGTCAGTAGTGAGTCCTCATCATTCGAGGATATTATGATTTGGTTCCTTCACTTCTATAATAGTTTATTTTAGTAGTCAGAGTTAGTTAGGGACATGTTCCATCAACCACTTATTCAGACAGTACAGTGTTAGAGGTTTTCAGACTATAGTTTGTTCAAATAGTTTTTCAGTTGATTTGGTATTGATATATCATATTTTTAGATATTTTGTTTTATCAGATATTTGAACCTTATGGTCTTTTAGCCTTTTATTTTGCATTTATATAGTATATTATACATTGTTCAGGTACAGACATCAGTCATGGGTTAGCTTGTGGTCCTTCGAGGTCACGAGCATCATGTAGTGTTCTGGGTACCAGATTTGGGGCGTTACAATCACATATATGGTTCAGAGTATATTACGAGCCATAATTCACAACCCCAACAAAGGCCATCAGTAAATACTTCAATAGTAGCTTACCTAATGGCAAAGACCAATCTATAAGACATATAACCAATCAACTTGTTACAAAATTAGGTTGAAAGTTGAGTTATTGGAAGATTTATAAGGGCGTGGAGATTGCCAATTCTTTGATTAGGGGAACATATGATCACATGTATTCAGTGCTTGATGCATACCATTATATGCTTGAGTCTGTAAATCCATAAAGTAAAACGACATTGCAAATTGATGAAAATGAAAGGCTTAAGTACTATTTTATAGCCTAGGCAACTTGGATTCTTAGTTTTCAATAAATGAGAAAAGTCATAACCGTCGATGGGACCTTTTTGAAAAGCAAGTATGAAGGAGTTTTGTTATCAGTGGTGACACAATATATAGAGAATCATATCTTTCCAGTGGCTTTTTGTGTAATGGACAAGGAATGTGATGTCTCATATTAATATATTTTTGAAAAAAATGAGAAGCTATGTAGATGATATCAATGAGTTGCATAAAATTTCTTATAGGCATCCAAGTATTCGAAAGGTGATTTTAATTGTCTACCCTTCATCTTACTATAGTTGTTGTATGAGGCACATTAGGGAAAATATTCGAAACAACTATCACAATTCAAAGGTCGTGTCTCATTTTTATAAAGTAGCTAAAACGTATGATAGAGTTGAGTTCTTTGACCATTTTAATAAAATAAGAGATATAGCACATTCGACTGATGGAGCAGGATATTTTGTCTGAAAAATTGGTACATTATTATAAATTTAATGTCTGCTTTGAATTTATTGTAATACTATGTCTTACTAAGTGATTTTTTTTATACAGGTATAGTATTATGACGTCAAACATAACTGAATCAGTGAATGCAATGTTTGAAGTTGAAAGAGAATTTTCCATTGTCGCTCTATTTGATGAAATAAATGTGAGGTTTGCAAAATTATTTCACGAGAGGCGTATGGAGTTGGTCAACTCAACAAACAGACTTGTTCATTCAATGAAAAAACAAATATCAAAGTACGTCAATTTGAAAAATAAGTTATTGGCCCATCAAATAGCCAATTATAAGTTCAGTATCAATGGTCATGGTGATGTTGCCACGATTGATCTTCAAAGAAAAACTTGTACGTGTAGAGTTTTTGACTTGGACAAAATACCTTGTCCACATGCTATGACGACACTTCCAGTCCAATTTGGTGCACAATTTGGAAATCAAATTTATGAGTACTCGTCTTCATATTATTTGGTGGAAAAATACATAATTGTCTATTGTGAGGATGTTAATTCGATGCCTCTTGAAGATTCTTGAATTGTTCCCGTGGAGATATGAAGAGAGAAATAACTCATGCATATGTTGACCCAAGTAAACCGGAAAGAAGGAGAACGAATAGGAGGCGTGGAGTCAAAAATTATTTCCAATAAGAAAAAATAATTGCTCCATATTTAAGACGGTTGGCCACAAAAGAACTACACATCTAAAATTAAAATGATTTATAATTATTGTAATAGTAAATAGTCCTATTGTTGGTTTAATTATCAACTTGATAATTTTAATTCAATTTAGTTGGTAATGTATGTTATTTATTATACAAAATATGTTTTTATTTATGGTCCATCAATTAATTTATGCATCAATAAAAAAAGTAATAGGAAGTTAAAGAAATACAACACGATAAAAAAAATCCAATAGATGACTCATCTATTGCAACAGGTGACTCATCTGTTGGAAGAAATCAAAATAGGTCTTGCTACTAGATTGAGTTCTTCTAACAGATACATCACCTGTTGCAATAGATGTGTCATCTATTGGAAGAAATCAAACCTCTAAGAGACCTATTTTGATTACTTCCAAAAGATAACCCATCTATTACAATAGATGGGTCATCGGTTAAAAAAAATCATACCTCTTAAAGACCTATTTTGATCATTTCCAATAGATGATCCATCTATTGCAACAGATGAATCATTTGTTTGAAGAAATCATACCTCTTGAAGACCTATTTTGATCTCTTTCAATAGATATATCATTTGTTGCAACAGATGGGTCATCTGTTGGAAGAAATCATACCTCTTAAAGAACTGTTTTGATATCTTTCAACAAATGGGTCATCTGTTGGAAGAAATCAAATCTCTTGAAGACATATTTTGATCTCTTCCAATAGATGACCTATCTGTTGCAACAGATGGGTCATTTATTAGAAGAAATCATACTTCTTGAAGACTTATTTTGGTCTCTTCCAATAGATGCATCATCTGTTTCAATAAATAGGTCTTCTATTTGAAGAAATCAACCTCTTAAAGACCTATTTTGATTTCTTCCAATAGGTAAATCATCTGTTGCAACAGATGGATCATCTATTTGATGAAATCAAACAACTAGTATGTAATGACCCTTCAGATAATTTTCCATATTTCCTCTTATTTTTGAATTAGGGATTTTCTATAGCTTCCCCAAGTCATTTATGACTTACTATAATTGACAATTATGTTATCAGGCAGCTCATTTGATTTTTTTAGAGCCAATTCCCTGTTTTGAAGTTCTTGCTAGTTTGAATTGACTATCAAGCAAAAACTTTAGTCAAATGAACTTGTATGCCATTTTTGATTGTTCTAGCAACCCTGGAATGTTGATTTTTGGCTAAGTGGACTCTTTGTTCGGGTCCTGAGGCACCCAGGCTCATTTCATCCTATCGATTGAAAAGTAAAGAAAATGGAAATTAAGTTTGGGACCTACTTTTTATTGAAACGACCTCAGATGGAAATTTCAACTATTCCATTGAGTTTAAAACATTAAATTTGGTTTGGATACATAGTTCGTTTACATATATGAGATTCCAAATGAATCTTGAGGTGTTGGCGGAGACTTGGGAAATTCTAAGTCTCAGGTGTATCTGGTGTACTCGTAATCCCGAATCAAGGGTCACAATCATGATGCCCTTGGCAGGCACTAAGTGCTAAGATTGCAAGGCATATGTCGCGATAGCAACTCACCTTGAGAACCACAAGTTATAGTGATCGCGATCGCGATACCCAAGCACCTGGGATGGGTATAAATAGACCATTTTCAGGCCATCTTTGCCCATTTCTCACCCATTCTCTTGAGATTTAAATCCTAAATAGTGATATAGCTTGAGGTTGAAGCTTGTGGGTGATTTGTAGGGCTTGGTTAATGATTATTTCTTGATTCCCCTTGGGATTTAAGGTAAGATTCCTCTAAATTCATGGTTGATTTTCTTATTTATTGTTCAAAATCCCTATAATTTGAGGGATTTATTTTAGGCATAATTCATCTCGAATTTTACCCATTTTCAAGGGTAATTACTCTTTGAGCATAAGAGAATATTGGGTTGGCATCGGGAATGCAATTTTTTTAAATGAGACCCACATGAGATTTTGGTGTGATTTTTAAACCTGAAGCACGATGGTGCAATATGGATATCATTATTATCATATTGATGAGTGGATTCTAGTTTTGATAGCTTGGTATCTTGCAGAGGTTTCTCGAAAGAAAAAGTCGATGATTTAGTAGATTCTTCAAGCTTTTTTTGACTCCAGGTAGGCTAGGTTTTCCTTCTTCAAAGATTGAGCTATGTCATATTATTTTTATAATATTATGTTAGATTTGGAATGGGTTTTAGGCGTTGGTGATCAATTTGGCAATACTTAGGATAGTTGGACCTTCTAGGCCATTTGGAAATCATAAATTGGGTATTTGGTTTAGTTTCTTATATCATCAGTGGACCTTTTATCTTAGGGCTAATTAAGGCTTGTTTAACATCTAAAAGTGGATTTAGATACCCTAGCCTAATCCATGGTAGAATTTTCTTTGTAGTGGATTTTGAGGACTTAGAAGTGGGCCTGCGACCCACCTTAGGCCAAGATTGGTGTTAGATATTGAAAACCTTTTATACACTTTTTATATGTCTTGGAATTTCTTATTGAGATAATATGAGAAACTTTGATACTTGATGGTGATGATGGGTTAAATATTAAGAGTTGAGGCTTATCGATTATGATCGTGATTGAACTAGTGCTTATGCTATTGACTCTCTATATTTACTGGTTCAAGTCTAAATATTGATCATGATTTTGATGATATACCTACTGGTTCAAGTCTAGATAATGATTATCATATAATTATATACTACCGGTTCAAGTTCAAACATTACAAATGATATTGATGGCATATACTCAGTTCAAGCTCGAAAAATTATTTTGATATTAATGATATGATCACCGGTTCAAGTTCGGATATTTCTATGATACTAATTATGATATTGGTAGTGAAATGTTAAAGTGATGATATGATTATCGGATTTGAGTTCGAATATAGAAACTGCTATAATGTGGCACGATATGGATAGGTTTCAGTTGTACCTTGAGGATTGGTAGTTGATGGTTGTTTGGGGTGTATTATATTTGAGAGTACCCTCTAGGTTTATGGGGCCTACATTGGGTTATTTTCTTTTCCAAAATTATTGGCTTATGAACGCCAATCTTATAGTCATAATTGCATGTGTTTGATCCATTATGTTATGTTATTATTCTGGTTTCTCACTTAATTATGTACAACAATGTTGGAGTGAATTCAGGTTTGACTTTATCTTTACTTAATTAGTTATGTTATCTTGTATTTTATCGTATTTATATCATGATTTAGCTCAGTCGATTGATGATGCCTATTGAGCACCCATGTTTTAGTACTCATACTAAACTTCTGTACCTTTTTAGTTTAGATCAGAGTACTAGTTGCCTCCGTTGATTTGAGGATCATTCTATGGTTGATTCAGAGATAGTTTGAGCTCTTAGAGTCGGAGTCTCCCTATTTCCTTCTATCTTAATTATATCTAGTCTTTAGTTTCAAGACAGAATTATACTGTCTGTTTTCAATTTGGGTTGTATTTATAGTAGCCTTTGAACTGGATCTACCAGGCCGTGGGATGGTTTCTTATGTATTGGCTATCTTTTATCTATTCCTAATACCCTATTTTGTTTATAAGTTGTACTTGTGCTTTTTTTCCTTGTGGGCAATTTCTACCAAGTTAACCCATTAGGAATAGGTCCGGGTTATGGTTTGGCCTACCTACTAGTGGAGTTTAGTAGGTCCCATCATGACTCATAAATCGAGTCATGAGAAATTGATATTAGATCCAGGTAATATCGGTATTGTTAGTACATGAGCAAGTATCTAGTAGAGTCCTATGAATCAATATAATGAAATCTATTTCCTATCTTTGGGAGGCTATAAGACATTCTTAGTATTTCTTTACTTTTTTCACTCATTTCATGATATGTGTTTGAGTTGGTTTGTAAAATATTCCTTTGACTTCACTCTTTCACATGAGGTGAGGGTCCCAAAATCGAGCTTAGGGATCCTTTCACTATTCATGGATAAGCTAGGAATCATGGAAAGCCTAGAGATATATCCTTAGGTAGGGACTAGGATAGGGGGCCTTCACTGGACCCTTTTCCTGTGGTGGGCCATGGACCTGCCTAGGCTCCACTAAGGTTTATTTTTTCTTCAGTGCTCAGGGATGCTTTGGTTTAGCTTTTGGGTTTGTTTAGTGGTGCACATATGATGGTGCATAGTCTACAAATCAGAGTAGTATTGAGGCTCCTAGAGTTGAGGTTCCTCTTGTATTGGTAGTTGCTCATCTTGCTATGTCTTCTGAGGAGAAGAAGATATAGGGAAGGTTCTTGATATTAGCTATTCCTAGTTTTATTGGTGTACCGAGCAAGGATAAAGATGAGTTTATGATTGCTTATGAGGATAGGCTCTGTAATATGGGCCTTATTGAGACTCATGGTATGGACTACACTACTTTTTAGTTAGATTTGGTAGCTCGACATTGGTGGAGGGGTCATCTTGATTCTAGGCCAGTTGGATTTTCTTCTTTGACATGGACTCATTTTTCTTAAATCTTGGACAAGTACATACCTCACAACCTTAGGGATCATTTAAGAGACCATTTTACAATATTAGAGCAGGGTTCTATGACAATTGTGGCATATGAGGTTCATTTTCATGAGTTAGTTAGGCATGCTACTTCTATTCTGAATACTAAGTATGAGAGGGTTCGTTGCTTTATGCAAGGGTTGAGACTTTTTCTTTGTATCTCTATCAGAGTTAGGTTACTGTTGCTAGATCTTTTTCTAAGGTTTTTTATCATGCTCAACTTACAGAGGATAGATACATCTCGAGGTCCAAGGAGGTGGAGATAAGAGACCTCGATATTAGGTAGATTCAATGAGAGTCGTAGTAGCTCCTAATTTAGAGGTAGTAGTTCTCATGGTACATATCCTCTTTGTTAACCGTATTAGCCTCAATGTCAGCTTAGTAGACCCATTGAAGTAGCGCTCCAGATCACTGATGGAGGTCAGTCTTGTATTAGTGATCGCTCTGGTTAGGGTAGTGGTCAGTCTTTAAGGGGTTTGTCTTGTAGTTATACTAGTCGAGATGGCTATTTCAAATCAACTAGATCTTTTAGTTTTGGTTTAATTTAGGGTATATGTTATAGTTGTAGAGGTCATGGCCATTATTCACAAGAGTGCCCTAGTCATGGGGTAATTATTGCTTTAGTGCATACTACTTTTCCTATTAGAGCAGTTCATCCCTTAGCTAGAGGTGGTTTTCATAGTCTAGGGGTGGTCCTCAAGGTGCTCATAAAGGTTCTCAAGCAGGTAGGGGAGGTGATCGATCAGAGGCCCATCTAGGTGGCGGGTGTGGTTAGTTATATATAGTACCTGCTAGCCTAATACTGAGTCTTCGGATACTGTTGTTATAGGTACAATATTTGTGTGCCGCCAGCTAGTCTTTGGTTTGTTTGATTTAGGATCCACTTATTCTTATGTGTCCAATTATTATGCTCCATGGTTCGAGTTATCTTGGGATTTATTATCCATGCCATTACATGTATCTACTCCCATAAATGATTCTTTAGTAATGGAACGGGTTTTTAAATCATGTGTTATGACTGATGGAGATGTTGATACTCATTTTGATCTTATTGTGTTAGACATGGTGGATTTTGATGTGATTTTGGACATGTACTGGTTATCCCACTATTATGCGGTCATCGACTATTTTGCTAAGACTGCTACTTTAGCCATTCCCAGTATACCCCCAGTCGTGTGGTAGGAAGCTGTTAGCTGTGAGATAACTTGGATTATTTCTTATTTATGTGTTAGGAAGCTTATCTTGAGGGACTGTACGTTCTATCTTTCTTATATTTGTGATGTTAGTATAGAGAGTCTGTCGTTTGACTCTATTCCTATAGTCCTTGAGTTTTTTGATGTTTTTCCTATCGATCTACCTGGCATACCTCTTGCTAGTAAGATTGAGTTTGTTATTGATCTTGAGCCTGGCACCTAATATATTTCTATGACACCCTGTCATACGGATCCTCCCAAGCTTAAGGAGATGAATTCTCAGCTCCAGGATCATTTTGGTAAGGGATTTTAGGCCGAGTGTGTCTCCTTGGGGAGATCTTGTGTTATTTTTGAAAAACAAGTACGGCTCTATGCGTATGTGCATTGATTATAGGCAGCTTAACAAGGTAACAGTGAAGAACCATTATCCTATGCCTCACATTAATGACTTGTTTGACTAGATTTAGGGTGCAGCCATGTTTTCTAGGATTGATTTGAGATCTGGTTACAAAAGTTAAGGATTTGGGCCGAGGATACTCGAAGACGGATTTTAGGATCCGTTATGGTCATTATGAGTTCCTAATGATATCTTTTGGGTTGACTAATGCCACAGCCGTGTTCATAGATTTAATGAATCGAGTGTTCAGGTCTTATTTAGATTCTTTCATGATTGTGTTCAGCAACGACATCCTTGTGTATTCGAAGAGTAGAGAGGAGCATGCATAACATTTAAGGATTGTGCTCTAGACTTTGAGAGATCATTTGCTTTTTGCCAAATTCTCTAAGTGTGAGTTTGTCTTGAGTCAATGACTTTTCTTAGACATGTGGTGCCTAAGAATGGAATTATTACAGACCCGATGATGGTTGAGGCCATTCGTGATCGGGCTAGGCTTACATCTCTGGTTGAGGTTCGTAGCTTTATTGGTTTGGCTGGTTATTATAGGCGATTCATCGAGGGTTTTGCTACTATTTTAGAACCTATGACTAGATTTTGACTCTGATGGAGGTTCATTTTCAATGGGCAAGGAGGTGAGTCGACAATTGGTAAGCTCAAGGAGTTGCTTACTTCAGCTTCTATTTTGGATCTTTCTGTTGAGGGTGAGGGATTCACCATTTATTGTGATGCTTTTGGTGTTTGTTTGGGTTGTGTATTGGTGTAATAGGGTCGTGTTATCACTTATTCTTTGAGTCACCTTAAGGTACATAGGCACAAATGCCCCACTTATGATATGGAGTTGGCAGTAGTAGTTTTCACACATAAGATTTGGAGGCATGATATTTACAGTGTGCATGGTAAGATTTTCACCTATCATTGCAGTCTTAGCATCTTATGACCCAGAAAGAGCTTAATACTAGCCAACAAAGATGGATAGAGTTGCTTAAGGATTATGATATTTGTATCTTGTATCATCTAGGAAAGATGAATGTAGCAGTAGATGCCTTGAGTTGAAAGGCTGTGAGTATGGGTAGGTAACTTGGCTTGTATTTTAGTTTCTCAGTGGCCACTGGCACAGGACATTCAGTCCTTAGCTAATTTGGTGGTGTGATATTTTAGATCATCAAAGGATTTTTTCTGGTATTGAGGCTAGGTTTTCACTATTTTAGTAGATTCGAGATCGATAATTTAAGGATAGAATGCTTCGCTTCCTTTTTGAGAAAGTGTTGAGTGGCGAGTCCGAGAGGATCACTGATGTGGTATAGAAATATAGCACTTTTGATGCTTAAAACTATGAAAATATGCAAGTTTCTTAGGATGGATTGTTAGATATGATACATTATGGGTATGTTTTGCAAGAAACTAGGTTTTGGATGCAATTCTGAAGGAAAAGAAGAAAAGTGAAGTTTTGGGGTACATACTAAGTCAACATTGGGTGTATGTGGTACATACTTAGCGCCTGTGAGCAAAGTACGCTGAGAAACCAACTGTCCAGAGTCTATGCTGTAAGAAAAAAGTAAGATCATCAACATAATAAGTCAATATGTGGTCCGCATGTTCAACATACGGTCCGTATGTAGACTTTGTTTGTACAAAAATGCAAAAATCCAGAGAGTTAAAGATCCAGACTCAAGGGTGGTAACATACTATGTTCAACATACGAACCGTATGTTCAAAGTACGGACCGTATGTTCAACATATAGTCCGCATGTTGACTTACTAAGTTGCCATTGGCTTTATTTTTCCTTTTTCATTCGAGATTTGATTTTTAGGGTTTCCATATATTCTATGAATGTCCTATTGATGTTTTGTATTATGTTTATGCACTCTTTATACCCACAAACATATATTCTGATTCTGAGATACGTCTTTGGTCTTAGAATTATTGTGTATTGATTTTGGTTGTTAATTAAGTTAATAATTTGGGATTTTCAGTTGTTGATTAATGTGTGATTATTGAATGTTTTCAAATATGAATTCCTTTGATCGTTACACAAACATGAGAGGCGAATCTCCCTTAGCTAGGGTTGTGGGAACTCTGGCTACACAATGAAGTAGGGAAAGCATTCAATCATTGTAGAGTATTATTGCTGCATGTATTGGGGTTTCCTTCACTTTGATTGATTTCTTAACGGTTGCACACATTAGAATCCCACATGTATTCACTTTGAACCCGAGAGGGAGGTAGAGATTGGGAAAAGGAAATCACAATGGATATTTGGGGTTAATTATCAAAATAGGCTTACCTATACTATCTTCTTAAGACATTTAATTCCCATTTAATCATCTTGAGACCGAGATGAGATAGTTGTAATTGGGGTCTAAGGTAAGGGTTAGTAATGCGACACTCTGAGACCAAGAGAAGATGAGTAAAATTCACCAAATGGTGCCAAGAGGCGGTTGATGATATCTGTCGTGCCAGACTCTACAAGCACAATAGTTTATAGTTGGATTGAGCACGAGAATCTTAATGAGTCATAAGCCAGGGGAACATAACCCTAGTATTCACTTATGACTAAATTACAACTTGAATTGATTTTAGTTACTTGTTCAACCTTGTCACTATAAACCCCCATTTACTTTTCCAGTTCTGCCCGTTGACTACAGCAATTGAGATACACAGTTCCACGTATTCCCTTGGGTTTCAACCCTAAAATTTATTAGATTACTATATTTGGCAACAACCGCATAATCTTTAGATTGAAGGTGCAGCTTGGGCGTGATCAAATTTTGGCGTCGTTGCGGGGGAATACAATGTTAAGTTGTGAATTAAGGCTATTGCAATTTTTGGGTATTTTTGTTTTTGTTCATAGTTGGGTATAAGTGGTGTATGTATAGCACACGGAGTGGAGGCAATCCCTTACTCCCACCAAATCTGAATCAAGAGAGGATCCTACAAACTCCTAGTAGGATGACAGTGACAAATAGAGATGATATTTCTGAAGGGGTTCGTGATGATGCACACCAGGTGCCTACCTCTCCTCCTGAGAGTGTTCAGGACAATGATGCTCAACATATAGCTCGGGAGGTAGAGTTAGATATGTAGAGACAAGAAGAAGGCTGCCGAGCAACATTCGATGGTAATCAGAACAGAGTTAGAGCTGTTCATGCTCAAGTGATCCCAGCATATCAGTATTTGCAGCCCTATGAGGATGATGATAAGAATTTGAGGTATGTTGAGACGACAGAGACTGGAGTTATTATTCCTCCTATTTTTCCCTAGACATTAAATTGGACATAACGAGAGCAATAATTCATCTCTTAAATCGGAGGGCTGTATTACAGGGTTTGCCTACAGATTACACAAACATGTACCTTGAAAATTTTATTAGGGTTTGAGGACTCAAAGCAATGGAGGAACTGACTAAATTTTGGCGAAAAAAGGGCTTTTAAATGGACCATTCCAGGATTGAGTAGGTGCGATCGCGCATATGCACTAGACCGTGATCGCAGCCATTGCGATCACCCTACTCCTTAGGTAATTGCAGCACTTCAGGCACTAGGTGATGGCTGAAACTTGGAATTTGATTCCATGTTTTGGACAAGGCCTTAGGATGCATCCGGAGTTCAAAATGAGCAAATGAGATATGATATAGATTTTGATGCTCTAAACGTGTTGGCAAAGTTGGACTTTACATCCGATGTCATTTTACTAAATTTTTTGTTCAGTGGCCTATTGGAACCAACAAAGACTTCTAAATAGGAAAATGGTTCTAAAAACCAAATAAACCGCTAGGTAACCGAACTATCTATTACTGCAAGTCATAAATGACTTGGGGCAGCTATAGGAAAGCTGTAACAATGAAAATAAGAAAGAACATCGAAAATGACCTAAGGGTTATTACGACGTCCACTACTAAGGAATTTTCATCCTCGAAAGTTAAAGATGAAGGAAAATATCTAAAGTCTTAAAGGAATGAGGATATTGGACCCGCTTCTCACTCTCGACCTCCCAAATAGCCTTCTCAACTAGGTGGTGCTTCAACTGAACATTAACCACCGAAATATCTATAGTACACAACTATCTCACATTACTAGCCAAAATAAACACAGGCTCCTCCACAAAGGCCAACTACTCATCTAACTAAATTGAGTCCCATCTAAGAACATAAGATGGATCAAGAATATACTTTCACAGCATCGATGCATGAAAAATCAAATGAACAACGGTAAAATCTGGAGGCAAGGCTAACTCATAAGCCACCTTGCCAACTATGCGAAAAGTCTCAAAAGGACCAATATAACGAGGGCTGAGCTTACCATTCTTTCCGAATCTCATCACATCCCTCAAAGGCAAAATACAAAGTAACACATGGTCACTAACTATGAATCTCAAGGCACAGATTCTACAGTCGGCATAGGCTTTCTACCTCTACCCTATCAGAGAATAACATCTCCTACAATACAAAGCCTCATAAGGCGCCATCTCAATACTCAAATGACAGTTGTTGTTGAAGGCGAACTCTGCCAATGCTAAGTGCTAATCACACTACCCTTTAAGATCCATAACATAGGATTGAAGCATATCTGCAAGCACCTGAATAGTACACTTAGACTGACCATCTATCTGCGGATTAAATACTGTACTCAAATCCACTCGATTACCCAACTCTTTCTGAAATACTCTCCAAAATCGCAAAGTAAATAGAAAACCACTATCTAATATGATCGAAACAGGCACCCCATGCAAACGAACTATCTCTCAAACATAAATCTGTGATATTCTCTCAGGACTGAAGGTCATCTGAATAGGAATGAAATGTGCTGACTTGGTCAAATGGTCCACAATAACACAAATACAATCAAGGCCACAGGGAGTATAAGGTAAACCGCTAATTATATCCATAGTAATCCACTCCAATTTCCACTCGAGAATGGGTAATCTCTGAGTCAACCCATATGGACGTTGATACTCAGCCTTAACTTGCTGACAAAATAGGAAACAAGCCACAAAGTCTGCCATATCTCTCTTAATCCCGTTCCATTAGTAATGCTGCCTTAAATATCTATGCATCTTGTTCTTACCAAGATGAATGGAATATCAAGAACTGTGAGCCTCATTAAGAATCGACTAAATCAAGCCATCTAGTCAAGGAACACAACTATGACCCTAAAACCTCAAGATACTCTCCAAATTAACAGTGTGCCTCCCAGGATAGCCACTCACCACCTGATAATGGAGAAAACACAACTTTCTATCCTCATACTGATGATCACAAATCTACTCAAATAAGGAGGACATCGCCTCCACACAAGCCAAAATGCTAGCAAGATCCAAAATGTCAAGGCGAACCATCAAATTGGCTAATGACTGAATATCCCAGGCCATAGGCCTATGAGAAACAGATTTACAAGCCAAGTTACCCATACTAACTGCCGTGCGACTCAAGGTATCATCTACAACATACGCCTTACATAGATGATACAAGATGGAAATATCATAGTCCTTCAATAACTACATCCATTTGCGCTGGCGAGAATTAAGATTTCGCTGGGTCATAAGATGCTGAATGCTACGGTGATCGATGAAAATCCATAATGCACTCCATACAAATAATGCCTCCAAATCTTGAGCTACCGTTGCCAACTCCAAATCATGAGTAGGGTAGTTATGGTCATGCACCTTAATCTATCTAGAATCACAAACAATAACATGACCCTATTGCATCAAAACATAACCAACGCTAACACCAAAAGCAACATAAAACACAGTGAATCCTCCATCCTCAATTGGAAGAGCTAACACTAGAGCTAAAGTAAGACAATCCTTAGCTTCCTAAAGATCAACTCACACTCCTCGAACTAACGAAAAGGAACTTCCTTTTGAGTTAATCTAGTTATAGGGCTAAAATAGTAGCAAAGCTGTAAACAAAATGCCTATAATAACTAGCCATACCGATAAAATTGCAAACCTCAATCGGAGACGTAGGCCTAGATCAATTAGAAATCACCAAAATCTTAGCTGGGTATACCATGTGCCTTTCTTAGACATAATATATCCAAGAAAAGACACTAACTCAAGCCAAAACTCACACTTTGAGAACTTGGCAAAAAGTACATAATCTCGCAAGGTTTGAAGCACAATCCTCAAGTGCTGTGCATGCTCCTCACTATTTCTTGGATACACAAGAATGTCATCAATGAACACAATAACAAAGAAGTCTAGATAAGGTCTGAACACACGGTTCATCAAATCCATAAATGTGACTGGGGAATTAATCAGCTTGAAAGATATCACTAAAAACTCATAATCACCATAACGGGTCCTGAAGTCTGTCTTCAGGATATCCTCAACCTGAATCATCAACTGATGATATCCTGACCTCATATCTATCTTAGAGAACGCTGCTGCACCCTAAAGCTGGTCGAACAAATCATCAATGCAAGGCATAGAATAACGGTTCTTCACCGTTACCTTATTAAGCTACCTATGATCAATACACATACGCATCGAACCATCTTTCTTCTTTACTAGGTCTAATGAAACCCTTACCAAGAAGATCTTGGAGTTAACAGTTTAGCTCCGTAAGATCAGCAGGAGCCATATGGTAAGGTGCCATAGATATAGGTTGGGTGTCAGGCTCAAGGTCAATAGCAAACTCAATCTCACAGTTAGGGGGAATACCTAGCAGGTCGGCAAGAAAGACATCAGGAAACTCACACACAATGGGAAACAGAGTCAAGCAATAGACTCTCTACATGAGTATCACATACATAAGTGAGATAAGAGTCACAACCCCTCGATATAAGCCTTTTATCACAAAAATAAAAAATAATCTCCATCAGCCCACGACTAATTGCTCCCTACAACATGACTAGGGGTACACCGGGCATAGCTAAGGTAATGATCTTGGAAAAACAATCCATGACCGTATGATAGTGGGATAACCGGTCCATTCCTAGAATCATATCGAAATCCAATATATGCAAAATAATACGATCAACATAAGTAACAACATCACTAACTGTCACAACACATAATTTGAATACTCGATCCACTACTAAAGAATCACTCATGAGAGTAGATATGCATAATGGAACAGATAATACATCACTAGTCAAGTCAGACCATGGTGCATAATAAATAGATATAAAAGAATAAGTAGATCCAGGATCAAACAAAGAAAGAGATGACTTGAGGCACACTAAAATCATACCTATCACAATAGCATCCGAAGTCTCAACCTTGGGTCTAGCAGGTACTGCATATAATTGACCATGCCTGCCACCTGAATGAACTCCTATTGTGCCTTCCTGAGTACCACCTAAAGCACCTTGGTAACCACCCCTACAACCTTGCGAAGTATCTTTACCCAAGGAATAAACTGCCCTAATAGGAGGAGCACCCTGGGTTGAAACAACCATCACCCTATGACTAGGGAAATCTCTCAAGAAATGACCCAAAAGCCTACAAGTAAAACAAGAATCATGAGTAGAACTAGAACTCATTGATCTAGATGAATCGGGGTAACCACCATGCCTAGATGGCCTATGGGTGAACCTCTCAAAGATTGATCACAACCCTTACTAGGGCAACTACTAATACCAGACTGACCTCCATTAGTGGTCTGAAAAACTATCTGAACTAGTCGATTAGTCTAACTCTGAGGATGAAAAGATGGACGCAGAGGATGCACAACATAAGAAGTACCACCTTTGAATTGTGAACTACTATAGCTCCCATCAAATTATCTTAGATATTTGTGCCTCTTATCACGACCCTCAAAATGCATGTGCTCTATCACTCTAGCATATCAGAAACCTCAGCAAATATCATACCTACAACTACTAAACTCTAAGTAGCCATCCGAATAGGAAGTTTTAATCCTCTCACAAAGCAACAAACTCTCTCATACTTAGTGTCAAAGATAAAAGTCGCATGTCTGGCCAACTTATGGAAATGATCCTCATACTCAGGGACTATCTATAACTTTGCTCCAATCTAAAGGACTGATCTCTTAATCAATCCTTAAGGATGCACGACATATACTTCTCCAAGAACATCTCGGAGAACTGAGTCCATGAAAAAGGAAAAGATCCAAGTAGCCTAGAACACATAAAACCTCTCCACCAGCGTCGAGCAGATAAGTTCAAATGAAATATGGTGTAATCCACACCATGAGTTTCAACAAGGCCTAAACCACGAATCCTATCCTTACAAGCAGTCAAAAACTCAAAGGCATCCTCTCCAGGAGCACTAAAAAAGCTAGGCGGGGCTAACCTCAAAAACCTACCCAACATCTTTTGCTCTTCAGCAGACATAGCAGGCTGGGTCATAACAGGCTAAGAAATTGTCTGCTGAACAACTGGCAACATAAGGGGAACCTCAACTCCAGGAGCTACAGATACATGCTACACTCCTGACCTAGTAGTCTACGATCCATCAACAATACCCATAAGCTGAACCAAAGCATCTATAAGAAAAAAAGAGGGAATAAAACCTAGTGAAGCTTGGGTTGGTCCCTAGCCCTCCACTGGCTGTGGTAAAGGAGTGTCTAGCTCGGGTGTAGGAATGGGGTTTGGGGAAGGCCCATCTTGATCCCTAACTGGGGACATATCTCGAGGATATCCTCAAACATAGGAAAGATCTCTAGGCTTGGTCTCAAGAACCTCATCACGCATAGATACAACATGAGTTCTAGACATCTGCAAAAGACTAAAGTCAAGAGAATATCCTACAAATCAACTCAGACTCTTAGCACAATACGAGTGAAAAAAGTGAAGGACTTTGCAGAATGTCCCATAGCCTCTCGAAGATAGGAAATGAGTGTCAACGTTTCAATCCATAGGACTTTATTAGACACTTTCCCTTATACCAATATGATTGATGAAACCTATGCTCTGATAATAATTTGTCACAACCCAATTTATGAATCATGATAGCACCTACTAAACCCACCAGTAGGTAAGAAAATATCGTAAACCGAAGCTAAGGCAATGGGTACTTTAGTAGAAATGCCCGACTGAGCTAAATTATGATATAAAGATGATATAAAGTAAGATGATAATAATAAATCAAGGTACAGAATCAAACTGGAATCTTCTTCATCATCACTGTACAATATAACTAACAACTAGAACAATAGCACGACATCTCATATCAATACATACCACAACCGTCATACAAAGTGAATAAACAATCTAGAGATATAAAGCAACATGTATATACAATAACAATCACATAAATACCAAGTTCCATATTTCCCACCACGGTCACTTGCTAAGGTCCATAATCATCATCAACTACTTCAAGTCGAACCCACATATACCAAAATAATCATAATCATAGCTATATAGTTATTTAGACATCTAACTCATTAATATACTCTACCTAGTCTATATTAACTAACGACCAATTATTATTAAGCTACTAGTTTGCTAGTCATCATAAGGCCTCTAACCATTAACCTAACTAATTCCTCAACTACTCCTACTTCATGGGGTAGCAACTAATTATGATTCATTAGATAACCATCATCCACATCTAACCAAGACGTACCACTAAACCATATTCACCATTTAACAAACTCATTTCTAGTTATCATAAGTGCACTAGTAATCAAGATAGTGAGAACCTACATATCACTAACACTTATCTATTTATTAACCTACACTATTTTCTAGTTAGCACCATAATTATCTAAGTCCTCATTTAAGCAACAAACGACATTACACACTAAACATCAATATCACTAACCATCAATAATGCTAAGTCTATTAATATCATTAGTTGTTGTCTATTAACATCATTACCTATTTAACAACCACAACTACTAGTTACCACATTTTAACAAAACAAGGTCCACTAAGTAGTATTCTAGGCTTCTAGCCATCAAGTAATATAATCACTTTACATAGAGAACTAGTTATCAAATAACCCATTTTACTAGGAGAAATCCCATAACATCACAATTTATTCAAGCCCAATATATCCACTAGATAAATCCTTAACTCTAAACATGATTACACTTACCAATTAGTCTTAACTCAATATCAGCACACTATTTACTATTTAGTCTTAACAAGAGCACACCAGTTAACTAGTGATTAATGGTAGAGAATTATAGTCAACTTCCCAAGGAAAACATCATATCCTAAGTGAACACAAAGACTTAACCATTCAATGACATAACCACACATATATCGATATATTCATGTATACTTACCATATGTAACATCGCCATAACTTAGTATATTCTTTGGGTTTACCTAGCACCATCATACATCAATACCTCTTTAGGATTTACAGAGCATCATCATATCATTCGAATTTACTGGGCATCATCATAACATCAATACCTCTTTAAGATTTATCAGGCATCAGCACATCATTAATATATCCTCTGGATTCACCTGACATCATCATAACAAAAAAAACCTCTTTTAGGTTTGCCAGGCATCATCGCATCATAATATATCCTATGGATTCACCAGGAATAATCACATCATCAATATATCCTATTGATTTATCGGGCATTATCATACCACCTATAATCATCATGATAACAATAAATACATATATATAGCCGAAGCAAGAACAAGTAAAAGACACTCAATATATTGTAAGAGAGGTAAGAAAATAAATATTAAGATACATTACCATTAATCATCACCATATTGTATGATTAGATGCATGGGCATGTATATCTCAATGACATGAACAATCATCAACTTTTTGAGCTTAACATAATTATTGACATGTCAATTATAAGTCAATGGTATGCCTTCTAAAATCCTCTTTTTACCCTTATAGTTCACCATACTAGTGCAAGAGATTCCTTTACACAAACATTAGCTTTATCATTAAGATTGAATCATAATAAGAGTTGTAACATATTTCAAGGCTCACATTGTAAGCTAGCCAATAAGTTAAGTAATAGCCTAAGCATAAATTCAATTCACAAGAATTTCCAATTTTATCCATATCATGAAAGCAAGATAATCAATAAAGTATACACGTTTTGCCATCATTGACAATATGTATAAACCATATACCAAGTTTGTCCATCATATCGCCAAAAGTATAATCTAGGCATTCATCATGTATCTAGTTCATTGAAGAAGTTACATAGTTTAAGCTTAATACGGGTCACGTTCCGCTGCTAATAATCCCTAAAGTTCTCTTTTACAAGTCTAACTTCTACCCGAAATTAAACTAAGTTATCTAAATCAAGCCTAAGGTCTTACCAATCCGCTTTAGTTTTATAGGACATTTCTTCTTTGAGTATTTCTCCTAAGTCACCTAAGCACCTAAATTCATTCCACAACTAAGCATATCTAGGTTAACATACCTCTAAAGTGAGTGAAGAAGGTCACTCTAACCTACTAGAGCAACTAGAATATCCCTACGCTATTCATGATTTCAAAAGTCTAACAAACTAAGGTTCAAGGCTATGAGTCAGCTATCCCTCTTAATGTGTTTCAAGACCTAAGTGATCCGACTAGTCCCAAAAATTTCCATCTGCTAATTGAACATCTAAAACCCACCCAATCTTATCAAGATATCATGATTATACAACAATAAATCTCAATTTAACACAAGTAAGCCTAACCTACTTTGAGTACCAAATAGTTCACGAATTTACAATCTTTGCTTTCTCTTTTCTCAAAGTTTCTTTCACGAGCCAAGCACCACAAAACATAATCTATGCATTATTACGAGAATAAAAACATCCATATTGCACCATTTTGCTTTGGGTAAAAAACAACACCAATACCTATTAGCAGGTCTCACATATGGAAAATAAGTTTCCGAGACTATCCCATTGTTCAAATACCATTAGGGAGTTAAAGCCATCAAAAAATTTATGCAAAACAACCATATTGGGGACTAAAATCAAGCCTCAAGCTATTTGGTATTTTGATTCTAATAAAAAAGAATTTGACACCAAAATTTTAAAGGATTAATACATTAGATTCATAGTAAAACATGATTACACAATGTACTCAAGCTCCCAATCAACCCACAAGACTCACTTTAAGGGTTTTACACTCTATTAGGGTTTGGGGACTCAAATTTATGGAGGAAATGACCAAATTTTAGACAAAAAAGGGATTTTAAATGGACCATTCATGCCTTAGGAGTAGCGATCACACATACTCTCTAGACCTCAATCGAGACCAACACGATCGCGATACTTCAGGAACTAGACTTTGATTGATTCTTGGAATTTGGTTCCAAGTTTTGTCCAGGGCCTCGAGATGAATCCAGAGTCCAATATGAATAAATAAGATATCTAACCATACAGAATTTAATGCTGCGAACACATAGGAAGAGTCAAATTTTGTATCCGATATTGGTTTATTAAAGTTTTTGCTCGATGGCTATTTGGAACCAACAGAGACTTCTGAATAGAAAAATGGTTCTAAAAACTAAATAAACCGCCACGTATCCAAACTTTCAGTTCCAACAAATCATAAACGATATGGGCCAGCTATAGGAAAATTCTAACCTAAAAAATAAGCTAAAATAAAAAAAATTAGCTGAAGGGTTATTACAGGAGATGCAACGGTTAAGTTTCAAGCTCAACAATACTTCTTAATTATACTTTTCCTTTTAAATACTACATATCATTTGATACAACTTTTAATCCTCACATGGGTACATGTGACTATTCATACCAAAGTCTAAGTCGAACTACGTACTCTCATCATGCTCAACCCTAATTAAGAGTCAGAAGGTACTACACATGAGACAATGATACTAATTTAAACAATAGGATTCAATATCAAATATCTTCCTAAAGCCCTCATATTAAGGATAATTGTAACACCCCACATTTTGACCTAGAATTTGAATCATTGTTTCTTTATGAGTAAACTCTAAATCTATGATTTATCTTTGAATACATGTGTCATGATCATTGGCCTAGTGTGAAGAGATATTATAAGGTGGAAAAATATTCATAGGTGATACGCCCAAATTACACCTCTCTTACGAGAGAGTAAGGTATAACGCCCCTAATTTGGTACTCGAAATGCTACACGGTGCTCACGATCCCAAAGGACCACAAGCTAACCCATGACTAGTATTTTACCTGTACACTGTATAACATACTAAATATAATGCAGAAATAGAGGCTGAAAGACCATAAGGTTAAAAACTGCATGACTGATAAAATATAACATATGAGTGGGGTAATAGAATACCCAAAACTAAATTACTATCAGAACATACTGTAGTCTGATAAATCTCTAAAATATAACTATCTGGATAAGGAGTTGATGGAACATGACTCCAACTAACTCCAACTTATAAATTAATTAATAAGATAATAAATAAATGATCATGTCCTGGAAAGATAAGGACTCACTGCTAATTCTACTGTTGAGACTGGAATACTACTGATGCTTTGGAGATCGTACTTCTAAACCTATGGTATTATACATCATAGCGCAAATATGTCAGTACTTTAAATATACTGGTATGCATGGAAGGAAGGCTGAATGCATGGGGTTCATATGCATGAACAATACTGGCTAACTAACTAACATGAATATGAGAATACATGCATGAATACATCGTAACTATATCTTAGATTGTGATGACATGAATTTACTGATAACTAACATGACTGATATCTGAATTCTGATGATTGAAATAACTGACGACATGAGTGACTGTATCTAACAATCCTGAATTTTGTAGAACTATTTATATTCTATTACTGAGATTGAATGACTGTATCTGACAATCCTGATTCTTTAACTGAAAGTGTAGGAAGTAGTAATCCAACCGATATATCTCTAATACACCATTATAGCTGAGATGGGGTCCAATCTGTAACCCCAATTAAAAAGGTGTCAATACTGTGCCACTGGTAAAGACAAGCTGTGAGTGACCCTCATCTGATAGTGTCCCCAAAAAAAAATGGTGGTGCCCTCATCTGACAGTTCTTTTCCACCTCATCAACCCTCATCTGACAGTGTTGATATCTCAACCTATGCTGGCTACATATTTCTGGAATGCAAGGAAGACTTCTAAGAATCACACCCTAATCTGACAATGTGCGTTCCCATCCTTGTGTTCACTCGATGCTAATTCCTACTCCCATCTGAGTAGAAACTAATCAGGATTACTGAACTAAACAGGACTAAATTAATTGAGTTTTATTGACTGATGGAATAATACTGAGATTACTATATTACTAAGCTTTCCTGAGTCATATGACTGACTGAGTTCTATGGATTATGGCTTGACCAAGGATATCATGAAAACATGACAGACTCTTGGCACACAACTATATTATTTGGGTACAAGTATCCCCAGGATTAGATAGAAGGAAACTGACAAAGCATGATTTTCTTGAGTAAAGGACCAACATCAACAATACATAATCCATTGGCTAAGACATTTCATCAAACGCTTGACATACATAACTTGTACATGAATGGAGATTTCATATTATCATACTAGTATAGCACTTTTCCTTCACATAGATATTTAATGAAACGTGGGGGGAGCATGCTATGGTTATACAATCATCAACACATCTAATAATCAAGGATACATCATTAAACTTGTGAATTGAAGGATTTATCATAAATTCCACGTAATTTCTCGGATACTAGAATCAATTATTGTAATTAATAGTCTACAACATGGAATGAAACCAAATAACAACATGAACATCACTTTTCAATTTAATCAAATCATGAACATTCATAAATATACAAATCTTTGATTTTGAAAAGAGATTCTTGAGCTTCATGCGTGAAAGAGACCCATGAATCAACACATGACATACCTTAGTTCTTGATTTAGCAAAGATTGACAGAGAGACTTTCTTGAAATTGAATCCCCAATTAAAACCCTAGCTTGTTCTTGAGAGAAAATTGAGAGAAGCTAGTATATTTTGGGTTCCAAAGAGCTGAATCTCATGTTAAAGGGCGTAAATAGGGGTGGGAAATTATTCCTTTAACCCTGGACGCATCTTTTAAATTGGTGAAAATTTCTTGACTTGGACCCCTAGTGCGATGCGGCTCTATTGAGCTGTGTTACCGGAATTTGACAATTGGAAAATAGGGAAATGGTGCGACGCAGAGCTATCACGTTGCCACTTTATTTGCGTCCAGGAAATTTGGTGCGACATGTAGAAATCATGCTAGGACATTGGAAAAGGACAATTGCCATTTTATATTGTAGCATGGCGCGCCACTGACCAATATGGCGCTGTTGTACGATGGGGACTTGAAATAGTCATAACTTCTTACCCTGTTATCGGATTTAGGCAAATTTTATATCGATGGAAAGCTTATTGAATTTACCACATGACAAAAATTGAAAATATTGCAAATTTCCTATGGAATAAACATCATTAAATTTAGAAGCTAATATTTGACATTCTTGAGACAAAATTAGTTATGAAACTTTGGGTATTGCAATATCTCCCACTTGGGAACATTCTTCCTCAAATGATAATGACTGAGAGGGGAGAAACACGATAAGACAAAGTACATACTAAACATGGAAACTAAAACATGACTACATAACTGATATTTCTAAGATTTATATAGAGCATGCATATCTGATGCATGATTTCATGACTGAACTAATACATGAATGCATGACTGAGAGTACTGATAAGCTGATCACACATATCTGATGCGTGAATACAGGATAGAACTGATTACATGACTGAAATTTCTAATAACTGAGTCTTCTCACAAGGAAAATGCATGTCTGATGCATAAACTAATGAATAATCTGATGCATGAATATATAATTGAATATAAAATGGTACTTAGTACCAAGTTTAAAAAATGGAATCCTGAACATGAGGCTGATACCAAGTTGTAACGAAAATCTACACAAGAAAACTAAAAAACTTAAGGAAAACTTTTACCTTGAGCTTGATCTGAGTTAGTGAAGAAGAGGTAAGGGTACTTGGTACGTATATCTGCTTCTGCTTCCCAAGTATCTCCCTCAATGGACTGATTCTTCCAAAGAACTTTAACTATAGGGACTTCTTTGTTCCTCAGTCTACGAGTTTAGTAGTCTAGAATTTCAACTAGAATCTCCTCATAAGAGAGGCTGTTCTGAACATCTATGCTTTGAATAGGGACAACAAGTGCTGGGTCACCTATACACTTCTTGAGCAAAGAGATATGGAAGACTGGATGAACTGAGGCTAGATCTGAAGGCAATTCAATCTCATAAGCTACCTTGCCAAAGCGACTGAGAATTTTGAAGGGACCAAAATATCGGGAACTGAGCTTTCCCTTGTTGCCGAACCTCTTCACTCCCTTCAGGGGAGAGATCTTTAGATAGGCATAGCCACCAATCTCTAACTCGATATCCTTTTTATGTACATTTGCATAAGACTTCTGTCAGCTCTGAGCATCCCAGAGTCTTACTCTAATCAACTGAACTTTCTCTAAGGCCTCAAATACCAAGTCATGTCCTATCACCGAGGCCTCACTAACTTCAAACTAACCGACTGGAGATCAACATCTCCTACCATAGAGAGATTCGAATGAAGCCATTCGAATACTGAAATAATAGCTATTATTGTATGCAAACTTAATCAAAGGCAAGTGGTCATCCCAACTACCCTTGAAATCAATTACACATGCCCTTAGCATATCTTCTAGGGTCTGAGTAGTCCTTTCTTCTTGACCATCTGTCTGAGGATGAAAGGTTGTACTGAGAAGAACTTAGGTAATAAGAGCTTTTTGGAATGCTTTCCAGAAATGAGAGGTGAACTAGGTACCTCTATCTGAAATAATTGATAATGGAATATCGTGTAATTTGACCAACTCCCTGATGTAGAGTTTGGTATAATCCTCGGCTTAATAAGAGGTATGAACTGGAAGAAAATGGGTTGATTTAGTCATTCTGTCTATAATCACCCAAACTAAATCATGCTAGCGATGACAACGAGGTAAACCCATCACGAAGTCCATGTTCACTTCTTCCCACTTCCAACTAGGAATATTAAACTCCTGCATGGACCCACTAGGTTTTTAATGCTCTATCTTCATCTGCAAATTCTGTAATATCTCTCTTCATCCCACTCCACAAATAGATCTCCTATAAGTCGCGGTACATCTTTGTGGCCCCTGGATAAATAGAGTAGAATGCACCATGCATTTTTGCAAGAATTCACTGCCTTAAGTTATCTGCACCTGGAACATAGAGACGACCATGACAACGCAATACACTATCTCCCCCTTAGGAGAAAACCTCTACTTTTTGGTCCTTAACTGACTCTTTCAACTTAACTAATCCATGGTCTCTATCTTGTTTTTTTCAACTTGGAAACTGGAGATGATTCTGAACTACTCTAAACCCATATGTCACCCTTCTCTGAATCGACTAAGCGAATGCCTAGTCTAGCAAGATGATGGACTTCCTGAGCTAACTTCTTTTTACGGTCCTTAACATAAGTAAAACTACCCATAGACAGTCAACTAAGAGCATCGACCACTATATTGGCCTTGTCCAAATGATAAAAGACACTCACGTCATAATCTTTCAAGATCTCTAACCACCTTCTTTGATAAAGATTGAGATCTTTCTAAGAAAAGACATATTGAAGGCTCTTATGATTAGTGAACACATATACATGAACTCCATACAAGTAATGCCTCCAAATCTTTAAGGTAAAAACCACGACTGCTAACTCAAGATCCTGAGTAGAATAATTATTCTCATGGGGTTTAAGTTGTCTGGAGGCGTAGGCAATGACTTTACCATGCTGCATGAGGATACAACCCAAACTTACTCTGGATGCATCACAGTACACTACAAACCTATCTAGATGGTCTGGAAGAGCTAAGATTAGGGTTGAGGTGAGTCGAGTCTTAATCTCCTAAAAGCTCTTCTTGCAAGGATCTGACCATTGAAACTTGACTTTCTTCTAAGTCAATCTGGACATAGGGGATGCAATAGACGATAATCCTTTAATAAACTATCTGCAATAGCTAGCTAAACCTAAGAAACTCTTGATGTCTGATGGAGAGACAGTTCTAGGATAGTTTCTTACAGCTTCGTTCTTTTGAGGATCTACTCTAATGCCACCACCAAAAATGAGATGTCCAAGGAATGCTACTGAACTAAGCCAAAATTCGCATATACTAAATTTGGCAAACAACTGATGATTTTTTAGAGTCAGAAGTAAAATTCTTAGATGGTCTGCATGATTATGCTCACTGCGGGAATAGACCAGAATATCATCTATAAAGACTATGATGAGCATGTCTAAGTACTGCTTGAACACACGGTTCATCTAGTCTATGAAAGCTACTGGGGCATTGGTAAGACTAATGGACATGTCTAGGAATTTGAAGTGACCATATTGGGTACATAAGGCTATTTTGGTTATGTCACATTCTCTGACTCTGAGCTGATGATAGCCAGATCTGAGGTCTATCTTAGAGAAATAACTGGCACCCTGAAGCTGGTCAAACAAGTCATCAATTCTAGGGAAAGGATACTTATTCTTGACCATGGCTTTATTGAGTTGACGGTAATCTATACACATTCTGAGAGAATTATCTTTCTTTCGCATGAATAAGATTAGTGCACCCCTTAGGGACACATTGGGCCTGATGAATCCCTCATCTAAGAGATCCTTCAAATGATCTTTCAATTCTCTGAGTTTTGCAGGTATCATTCTATATGACAGAATAGATATAGGCTGAGTATCTGGAAGAAAATCAATGCCAAAGTATATTTCCCTTTTGGGAGAAATTCATGGAAGATCTTTGGGAAAGACATCTGAATATTCATTCACTACTGGGACTGATTCAAGACTGGGAGTTTCAGAACTAGTGTCCTTAACTCAAACAAGATGATAAACACATCCTTTAGATATCATTTTTCTGTGCCCGAAAGTAGTAAATAGTTGACCTTTAAAAGCTGAAGTACTACCACTCCGCTCTAGGATGGGTTCATTTGGAAACTAAAGCTGGACAATTCTATTTCTACAGTCTACTATGGCATAGCAGGAATGAAGCCAATCCATGCTGAGAATGATATCAAAACCAATCATATCTAATTCAACTAAATCTATTGAAGTGACTTTCTGAAATATCATAACTAGGTTATGATGGTTTTACCAAGTGGGATAGACACTTAAAAGGGCTCTGCTAGAATTTTGGGACTGATTCTGAAATCAATAGCTATATAGGGAGTGACAAAAGACAAGGAAGCTCCTAGATCTAGCAAAGCGTAAATATGTATATGAAAGATCTATAGCATACCAGTAACCACATCAGGAGAATTTTCCTGATCTTACCGGGACCGGAGAGCATAGAGTCTGTTTGGGAGTTGCCCACTAGTAGCACTTGAAGTGGCACCCTGTTAAATTGGGCGACCGAACTGATATGAGGAGTGGTTCTGCTGACCCTGATAACCTAACTGGGGACAATCTCTGACTCTATATCCTGGCTTGCAACTTCTAAAACAGACATTGCTACCAGCCCTGGAAGCACCCTTGTGGTTCTTACCACAAGTCTAACAAAGGGGATTAGTCCGAGCATTGTTGACACTGCCCTGAGACTTAGAGCCAAGTGCCCTATATTTATTTCCATACCTGAACTTAGGAGCTCGATCACTGGCTGAAGAAGGAGCTAGAACTGATGACTTAGGACAGAATTGAGAACGGTTAGCTCTTTTTGATTTACGTTGAGCAAAGTTGAAACTACCTATCTTTGCTCTCTTATTCTGTTTCTCCCTCATCTTAACCTTTTAATATTCTATCTGATGAGCATGATTCATAAGACTGGCTAAAGTCATGTGACTATTAAAGATCATAGCCCTACTCATTGACTACACTATTGTTCACCCCAGAAACAAACTTACTCATCTTGGCCCTTCTATCTGCATCCACATGAGGAGCATATCTGGCTAATTGAGTAAACTTAAGAGAATACTCTTTCACCATCATGTTGCCCTGCCTGAGGTTGAAGAATTCTAACACCTTAGCCTTTCTCAGCTTTTGGAGAAAGAATATATCTAAGAATGCAGTAACAAACTCCTCCCACTTAATAGGCCCTGCATCATCTGGCTTTTCTGACTTTTACTGTTTAAACCAAGTATGGGCAACATCCTACAAATAGTATGCAACTATCTTAGCACTCTCGACAAGAGAAACCCCCATGATGTTTGTAACCTTCTGAACTTGATTGATGAATTCCTGAGGGTCCTCATCTGACTTGGACCCGAGAAAGGATGGAGGATTCATTCGGGTAAATTCTCAAATCCTGGATGTAGCTGAATTGGCCACTAGGTTCGCCAGAATGATGGCAGTTGTTCTTGAAATCGAATCCCCAATTGAAACCCTAGCTTGTTCTTGAGAGAAAATTGAGAGAAACTAGTATATTTTGGGTTCCAAATAGCTGAATCTCGTGTTAAAGGGCTTAAATAGGGGTGGGAAATTGACCCTTTTAACCTTGGACGCATCTTTTCAATTGGTGAAAATTTCCCGACTTTGACCCCTGGCACGACACATCGCTATCGTGCTGTGTCACAAGAATTTGACAATTGGGAAATAGAAAATTAGTGTGACACGAAGCCATCCCGTTGCCACTTTATTTGCAAATTGGAAGTTTGGCATGACACAGAGAAATCGCACTATGACACTAAAAAAAGGACAATTGCCATTTTATCTTGTGGCATGGTGCGCCACTGACCAATCTGGCACTGTTTTATGATGGGGACTTGAAATAGTCATAATTCTTACCCAGTTATTAGATTTAGGCAAATTTTAAGACACACTCAATAAATTGTAAGAGAGGTAAGAAAATACATATCAAGATACATTACCATTAATCATCACCACATTATATGAGTAGATGCATGCGCATATATATATCCCAATGACATGAACAATCACCACCTTTTCAAGCTTAACATAATTATTAACATGTCAATTATAAGTCAATGGTATGCCTTCTAAAATACCCTTTTTACCCACATGGTTCACCATACAAGTGTAAGAGATTCCTTTACACAAACATTAGCTTTATCATTAAGCTGGAATCATAATATGAGTTGTAAGATATTTCAAGGCCCTCATTGTAAGCTATCTAATAAATTAAGTAATAGCATAAGCATAAATTAAATTCACAAGAATTTCCAATTCTATCCATATCATGAAAGCAAGATAATCAATAAAGTATACACGTTTTGCCAACATTGACAATATGCATAAACTATATACCAAGTTTATCCATCATATCACCAAAAGTATAATCTAGGCATTCATTATGTATCTAGTTCATTAAAGAAGTTACATAGTTCAAGCTTAATACGGGTCAAGTTCCGCTCCTAATAATCCCTAAAGTTCTCTTTTACAAGTCTAACTTCAACCCGGAATTAAACTAAGTTATCAAGTTCCGCTCCTAATAATCCCTAAAGTTCTCTTTTACAAGTCTAACTTCAACCCGGAATTAAACTAAGTTATCTTAATCATGCCTAAGTTCTTACCAATCCACCTTTGTTTTATAGGACATTTCTTCTTTGAGTATTTCTCCTAAGTCACCCAAGCACCTAAAGTCATTCCACAACTAAGCATATCTAGGTCAACATACCTCTAAGGTGAGTGAAGAAGGTCACTCTCACCTACTAGATTAACTTGAGTATCCCTACACTATTCACGAGATTACAAATCCAACAAACTAAGGTTCAAGGCTATGAGTCAACTATCCCTCTTAATTGTGTTTCAAGACCAAAGTGATCTGACTAGTCCCAAAAATTTCTATCTACCAATTAAACATCTAAAACCCCACCCAATCTTATTAAGATATCATAATTATACAACAATAAAGCTCAATCTAACACAAGTAAGCCTAACCTACCTTGAGTACCAAATAGTTCACGAATCGACAATCTTTGCTTTCCCTTTTCTCAAAGTTTCTTTCATGAGCCAAGCTATACAAAACATAATCTATCCATTATTACGAGAATAAAAATACCCATATTACACAATTGTTCTTTGGGTAAGAAACAACACCAAAACCTCTTGGCAGGTCCCACATATAGAAAATGAGTTTTCGAGACTATCCCATTGTTCAAATACGATTAGGGAGTTAAAGCCATCAAAAGATTTATGCAAAACAACCATATTGGGGACTAAAATCAAGCCTCAAGCCATTTGGTGTTTTTTTTTGTGTCTAATAAAAAAGAATTTAACACCAAAATTTAAAGGACTAATACCTTAGATTCATTGTAAAACATGATTACACAATGTACTCAAACTCCCAATCAACCTACAAGACTCACTTTAAGTTTTTACACTCTATTAGGGTTTGGGGACTCAAATTAATTGAGGAAATGAATAAATTACAGCCAATAGAGGGATTTTAAATGGACCATTCATGACTTAAGAGGCGCGATTGCGCATACTCGCTAGACCTCAATCGCGACCATCGCGATCGCGATACTTCAGGCACTAGACGATGACTGAAACTTGGAAATTGGTTCCAAGTTTTGGCCAGGGCCTCGGGATGAATCCAGAGTCTAATATGAATAAAAGAGATATGTAACCATGTAGATTTCAATGCTTTGAATACGTTGGCAAAGTCGAATTTCGCATCCGATGACGGTTTACTAAAGTTTTTGCTCAATGGCTATTTGGAACCAACAAAGAATTCTAAATATAAAAATGGTTCTAAAAACTAAATAAACCACCAGGTATCTAAACTATTAGTTCCAACAAGTCATAAATGACATAGGGCAGCTATAGGAAAATTATAAGGGAGAAAATAACCTGAAACACAAAAAATTAGCTGAAAGGTCATTACAGGTGATACAACTGTTAAATTCAAGATCAACAATACTTCTCAATTATACTTTTTCTTTTAAATACTGCATATCATTTGATACAACTTATAATTATTACATGGGTACATGTGACTATCCATACCCATGTCTAAGTCAAACTACGTACTCTCATCATGCTCAACCCTAACTGGGAGTCAGAAGGTACTAGATATGAGACAATGATACTAGTTTAAACTATAGGATTCAATATCCAATGTCTTTCTAAAGCCCTTATATTAAGGATTATTGTAACAACCCACATTTTGACCAAGAATTTGAATCATTGTTTTTTCATGTGTAAACTCTCAGTCCATGATTTATATTTGAATACATGTGTCATGATCATTGGCCTAATGTGAAGGGATATTATGACATGTAAAAATGTTCATAGGTGATACTCCCAAATTACACCTCTATTATGAGAGAGTAAGATGTAACGACCCGAATCAGGTAATCGGAATGCTACACGATGCTCATGACACCAAAGGACAAAAAGCTAACCCATGACTAATATCTGTACCTATATACTGTATAACATACTAAATATAAGGCAGAAATAGAGGCTGAAAAACCATAAAGTTCAAAACTGCATGACTGATAAAATATAACATATGAGTGGGGTAATAGAATACGTAAAACTAACTATCTGGATAAGGAATTGATGGTATATATCCCAAACTAACTCCAACTTATAAATTAATTAATGAGATAATAAACAAATGATCATGTCTTCGAAAGATGAGGACTCACTGCTAACTCTGACTGTTGAGACTAGAATACTACTGATGCTTTGGAGCTTGTACCTCTGAACCTATGGTATAAGACACCATAGCACAAATGCGTTAGTACTTTCAATATACTGGTATGCATGGAAGGTAGGCAGAATGCATGGGGTTCATATGCATGAATAATACTGGCTAACTGACTAGAATACATGCATGAATACGTCATAACTATATCTGAGATCATAATAACATGCTTTACTGATAACTAACATGACTGATAACTGAATTCTGATGACTGATATAACTGATGACATGAGTGACTGTATCTGACAGTCCTAAATCTGATAGAACTAGATGAGTTCCATACTATTCTGAGTTGACTGTAACTGACAGTCCTGAATTTTGTAGAGCTATCTACGTTCTATTACTGAGACTGAATAACTGTATCTAACAGTCCTAATTCTGTAACTGAAATTGTGGGAAGTAGTTATCTAACCGACATGCCCCTAATAACTATGCTGGTTACATAGTTCTGGAATGCAATGATGACTTCTAAGAATCACACCCTCATCTGAAAGTGTGCGTTCCCATCCTTGGGTTCTCTCGGTGCTAATTCCTACTCCCATCTAGGTAGAAAGTGATCATGGATGACTGAACTGAACAGTACTGAATTAACTGAGTTCCATTGATTGACGGAATGATATTGTGATTACTGTATTACTGAGGTTTCTGAGTCACATGACTTACTGAGTTCTATGGATGATGGCTTGACCGAGGATATCGTGAAAACATGACATAGACTTTAGGCACAAAACTATATTTTTTTGGATACAAGTACCCCAGTACTCGATAGAAGGAAACTAACAAAGCATGAGTTTCTTAAGTATAAGACCAACATCAACAATACATAATGCATTGGCTAAGACATTTCATCAAACACTTGACATACATAACTTGTACATGAATGTACATTTCATATTATCATACTAGTATGGCACTTTTCCTTTACATAGGCATTTAATCAAACATGGGGGGAGAATGCTATGGTTATACAATCATCAACACATCTAATAATCAAGGATACACCAATCAACTTGTGAATTGAAGGGTTTATCATGAATACCGCGTAATTCCTCAGATACTAGAATCAATTCTTGTAATTAATAGTCTATAACATGGAATGAAACCAAATAACGACATGAGCATCACTTTTTAATTCAATCAAATCATGAACATTCGTAAATATACAAACCTTTGATTTTGAAAGGAGATTCTTGAGCTTTATGGGTGAAAGAGACCCATGAACCAACACATAACATACCTTAGCTCTTGATTTAGCGAAGATTGATGGAGAGACTTTTTTGAAACCGAATCCCCAATTAAAACCCTAACTTGTTCTTGAGAGAAAATTGAGAAAAACTAGTATATTTTGGGTTCCAAATAGCCGAATCTCATGTTAAAAGGCATAAGTAGGGGTGTAAAATTAACCGTTTTAACCCTAGACACATCTATTAAATTGGTGAAAATTTCCCGACCTAGACCCCTAGCGCGATGCGGCGTTATTGCGCCGTGTTATTGGAATTTGACAATTATGAAATTGGGAAATGGCGCGACGTGGAGCCATCGCGTTGCCACTTCATTTGCGACCTGGAAATTTGGCCCAATGTGGAGAAATCATACTGGGATATCAGAAAAAGGAAAATTGCCATTTTATCTTGTAGCATGGTGAGCCACTAACCAATATGGTGCTATTTTACGATGGGGACTTGAAATAGTCATAACTTCTTACCCGGTTATCAGATTTAGGCAAATTTTATATCAATGGAAAGCTTATTGAATTTCCTACATGACAAAAAATGAAATCTTGAAAATTTCCCATGTAATAAACATTATTCAATTTAGAAACTAATACTTGACATTCTTGAGACAAAATTAGTTATGAAACTTCAGGTATTATAATATCTCCCTCTTGGGAAAATTCATCCTCGAATGAGACATACTGAGAGGGGAGAAACGATAAGCCAAAGTAAATAATGAACATGAAAATGGAAACATGACTATATAACTGACATTTCTGAGATTCATACAGGGCTTCCATATCTGATGCATGATTTCATTACTGAGCTAATACCTGAATGCATGACTGAGAGTACTGATAAGTTGATCACACATATTTGATGTGTGAATATATGATGGAACTGATTACATGACTGAGATTTTTAATAACTAAATTTTCTCACAAGGAGAATGCATTTTTGATGTATGAACCAATGACTAACCTGATGCCTGAACATATAATTGGATATGAAATGGTACTTAGTACCAAGTTTAAAAAATAGAATCCTGAACATGAGGCTGATACCAAATTGTAACTGAAATCTAGGCATGAAAACTGAAAAGCTTAAGAAGAACTGTTACCTTAAGCTTGATATGAGTTATCAGAGAAGAGGTAAGGGTACTTGGTACGCATGTATGCTTCTGCTTCCCAAGTAGCTCTCTCAACGGACTAATTCTGCCAAAGAACTTTGACTAGAGGGACTTTATTATTCCTCAGTCTATGAGTCTGGTAGTCTAGAATTTCGACTGGAATCTCCTCATAAGAGAGGCTGTTCTGAACATCTATGCTCTGTATAGGGACTACAACTACTGGGTCACCCATACACTTCTTGAGCAAAGAGACATAGAAGACTGGATGAACTGAGGGTAGATCTGAAGGCAATTTGAGCTCATAAGCTACCTTGACAAAGTGACTAAGAATTTTAAAGGGACCAAAATATTAGGGACTGAGCTTTCCCTTGTTGTCGAACCTCTTCACTCCCTTCTTGGGAGAGATCTTTAGATAGGCATAGTCACCAATCTCGAACTCAAAATCCTTTTTATGCACATCTGCATAAAACTTCTATTGGCTCTGAGCAGCCCAGAGTCTTTCTCTAATCAACTGGAATTTCTTTAAGGCATCGAATACCAAGTTAGGTCCTATCACTGAGGCGTCACTAACTTAAAACCAACCGACTGGAGATCTGCATCTCCTACCATAGAGAGATTTGAATAAAGCTATCCAAATACTGGAATAATAGCTATTGTTGTATGCAAACTTAATCAAAGGTGAGTAGTCATCCTAACTACCCTTGAAATCAATTGCACATGCCCTTAGCATATCTTTTAGGGTCTGAATGGTCATTTCTTCTTGTCAATATGTCTGAGGATGAAAGGCTGTACTGAGATGAACTTGGGTACCAAGACCCTTTTGGAATGCTTTCCAGAAATGAGAGGTGAACTGGGTACCTCTGTCTAAAATAATGGATAATGGAATACCGTGTAATCTGACCTACTCCCTGATGTAGAGTTTGGCATAATCCTCGGCTTAATAAGTGGTATGAACTAGAAGAAAATAGGTTAATTTAGTTATTCTATCTATAATGACCCAAGCGGGATCATGCTGGCGACGACTACGAGGCAAACCTATCACAAAGTCTATGTTTACTTCTTCCCACTTCCAAGTATGAATATTAAACTGTTGCATGGATCCACTAGGCATTTGATGCTCTATCTTGACCGGCTGACATGTTGAGCACTTAGCCATAAATTCTGCAACATCTCTCTTCATTCCACTCTAAAAATAGATCTTCTACAATTTGTAGTACATCTTTGTGGCCCCTGGATAAATAAAGTAGCGCGCACCATGCGCTTCTGCAAGAATTAAATACCTTACGTCATCTACACCTGGAACACAGAGATGACCCTAACAACACAATACACCATCTCCATCTTGGGAGAAAACCTCTACTTTCTGGTCCTTAACTGACTCTTTTAACTTGACTAAACTGGGGTCTCTATCTTGCTTTTTTTACCTTGGAAACTAGAGATGATTTTGAACTACTCTGAACCCATATGTCACCCTCCTCTGAATTGACTAAGCAAACTCCTAGTCTGTCAAGCTGATGGACTTCCTGAGCTAGATTCTTTTTGCAGTCCTCAACATGAGTAACACTACCTATAGACAGTCTGCGAAGAGTGTTGGACACTACATTGGCCTTACCCGGATGATTAAGGACACTTATGTCATAAACTTTTAAGAGCTCTAACCACCTTCTCTGACAAAGATTGAGATCTTTCTGAGAAAAGGCATACTAAAGGCTCTTATGATCGGTGAACACATCTACATAAACTCCGTACAAGTAATGCCTCTAAATCTTTAAGGCAAAAACCACGACTACTAACTCAAGATCATAAGTAGGATAATTATTCTAATGGGGTTTAAGTTGTCTTAAGGCGTAGGCTATGAACTTACCATACTGCATAAGGATGCAACCCAAACCTACTCTGGATGCATCACAGTACACGACAAACCCATCTGGACTAGCTGGAAGAGCTAAGACTGGGGCTGAGGTGATTTGAGTCTTCAACTCCTAAAAGCTGTTCTCACAAGGATTTGACTACTGAAACTTGACTTTCTTCTGAGTCAATCTGGACATAGGGGATAAAATAGATGAAAATCCTTCAATAAACTATCTGTAATAGCCAGCCAAACCCAAGAAACTCTTGATGTCTGATGAAGAGACAGGTCTGGGCTAGTTTCTTAGCGCTTTGGTCTTTTAAGGATCTACTCTAATGTCATCACCGAAAATGATATGGCCAAGGAATGCTATAGACCTTAGCCAAAATTCACACTTACTGAATTTGGAAAAGAACTAATGATTTTTGAGTCTGAAGTATAATTCTGAGATGGTCTGCATGATCATGCTCCCTGCAGGAATAAACCAGAATATTATCTATAAAGACTATGATGAACATGTCTAAGTATTTATTGAACACACGATTCATCCAATCTATGAAAGCTACTAGGGCATTGGTAAGACTAAAGGATATAACTAGGAATTCGAAGTGACCATATGGGGTAAGAAGGCTGTTTTTGGAATGTCACATTCTCTGACTCTGAGCTGATGATAGCCAGATCTAAGGTCTATCTTAGAGAAATAACTGGCACCCTGAAGTTGGTTAAGCCATTCATCAAATCTAGGGAAAGGGTACTTTTTATTTATGGTGACTTTTTTGAGTTGATGATAATCTATACACATTCTAAGAGAACCATCTTTCTTTCACATGAATAAGAACGGTGCACCCCTTAGGGACACATTGGGCCTGATAAATCCCTCATCTAAGAGATCCTTTAACTGCTCTTTTAATTCTCTAAGTTCTGCAGGTGCCATTCTATATGGAAGAATAGATATAGGATGAGTATCTAGAATAAGATCAACGCCAAAGTCTATTTCCCTACTGGGAGAAATTCTTGGAAGATCTTCCAAAAAGACATCTGAATATTCATTCACTACTGGGAATGATTCAAGACCGGGAGTTTTAGAACTAGTGTCCTTAACTCAAACAAGATAATAGACATATCCTTCAGATATTATTTTCCGTGCCCAAAGGTAGGAGATAAGTTGACCTCTGAAAGCAGAAGTACTACCCCTTCACTATAGGACGGGTTCATTCAAAAAATAAAACTACACTATTCTATTTCTACAGTCGACTGTGGCATAGCAGGGTTAAAGCTTATCCATGCCAAGAGTGACATCAAAATCAGTCATATCTAATTCAGCTAAATCTGCTGAAGTGACTTTCTGAAATATCATAACCGGGCAGTTCTTGTATACCCACTGGGCTATGATGGTTTTCCCCACTGGGGTAGAGATTGAAAAGGGCTCTGCTAGAATTTTGGGACTGATTCCAAAATCAATAGCTATATAGGGAGTGACGAAAGACAAGGAAGCTCCTAGATCTAGCAAAGCATAAATATGCACATGAAAGATCTATAACGTACCAGTTACAATGTCAGGAGAATTTTCCTAATCTTGTTGGGACTGGAGAGCATAGAGTCTATTTGGGCGTTGTCCACTAGTAGCACTGGAAGTGGCACCCTGCTAATTTAGGCGACCGGACTGAGCTGAGGAATGGTTTTGTTGACCCTGATAACCTGACTGGGGACAACCTCTGACTTAGTGTCCTGGCTTGCCACATCCAAAATAGATATTGCTACCAGCTCTACAAACACCCTTATGGTTCTTACCACAAGTCTAACAAACGGGATTAGTTTGGTATTGCTGACACTACTCTGAGACTTAGAGCTTGGCGCCCTAGCTCTATTTCCATACTGAACGTAGGAGCTAAAGCACTAGCTGAAGAAGGAGCTAGAACTGATGACTTAGGATGGAAATAAGAGTGGTTTGCTCCTTCTGATTTAGGCTGAGCAAAGTTAAAAGTACCTGCCTTTGCTCTCTTATTTTGTTTCTCCCTCATCTGAACTTTTTGATATTCTATCTGCTGAGCATGATTCATAATCATGGCTAAAGTCATGTCACTATTCAGCATCACAGACCTACACTCATTGACCACACTATCGTTCACCCCAGGAACAAACTTACTCATCTTGTCCCTGCTATCTACAACTACATGAGTAGCATATCTGGATAATTGAGTAAACTTAAGAGAATACTCTTTCACCATCATGTTTCCCTGCCTGAGGTTAATGAATTCTAAAACCTTAGCCTCTCTTAGCTCTTAGGGAATAAATCAATCCAAGAATGCAGTAACAAACTCCTCCCACATAATAGGCCCTGCTTCATCTGGCATTTTTGACTTTCACTGTTTAAACCAAGTGTGGGCAGCATCCTGCAACTGGTATTCAACTAGCTTAGCACTCTCGACAGCAGTAACACCCATGATATCTGTAACCTTCTAAACTTGATCGATGAATTCCTGAGGGTCCTCATCTGATTTAGGCCTGAGAAAGGATGGAGGATTCATTCGGGTGAAGACTCGAATCTTGGCTGTAGCTGAATTGGCCACTGGGTTGGACAGAACAACGGCTGGTCATTCATTTTGAGCAGCAACTAACTGAGGAAAAGTAGTGAATATAGCTCTAAACTCTGCATGAGAAACATGTTCGTCTAAAGGTTCTTTGGGCTGAGGGGCTGACTAATTTCCGTTTCTTCTTTTAGGAGGCATGTTCTGTAGAAGAAAGGGAGAAACAGATTAGACTGAGAGATTGACTTGAGATTATGCTCATTGGAACGACATGAATGATGAAAGAAGGGAAAACTATTCATAAAACATCTTATAGCCTTCTGTACATAAATGTGGTGTGCAACACACCCACGTACAAGATTCTAGTAGATGCGGCTTTCAGACTTCCTAGGACACTATTGAAGTTTAGGATCTAATACCAAGTTTATAACGCCCCGAATTTGGTACTCGGTATGCTACACGGTATTCACGACCCCGAAAGATCACAAGTTAACCCATGATTGATATTTTTACTTGTACACCGTATAACATACTATATATAATGCAGAAATTGAGTCTGAAAGGCCATAAGGTTCAAAACCGCATGATTGATAAAATATAATATCTGATGGGGGTAGTAGAATACCCAAAACTAAAATATTATCTGAACATACTGTAGTCTAAAAAACCTCTAAAACATAATTGTCTAGATAAGGAGTTGATGGGACATGACCCCAACTAACTCCAACTTATAAATTAATTAATGAGATAGTAAATAAATGATCATGTCCTCAAAAGATGAGGACTAACTACTAACTCTGACTGCTGAGACTGGAATACTACTGATGCTCTGGACCTCGTGCTTCCAACCCTATGGTATAAGACACAATAGCGCAAATACGTCAGTGCTTTGAATATACTGGTATGCATGAAAGGTAGGCTGAATGCATGGGGTTTATACGCATGAACAATACTGGTTAACTGACTAATATGAACGTGAGAATACATGCATGAATACGTCATAACTAAATCTAAGATCGTGATAACATGAATTTACTGATAACTAACATAACTGATAACTGAATTATAATGTTTGATATAACTGATGACATGAGTGACTGTATCTGATGGTCCTGAATCTGATGGAACTAGCTGAGTTCCGTACTGTTCTAAGTTGACTGTATCTGATAGTCCTGAATTTTGTAGACCTATTTGAGTTCTATTACTGAGACTGAATAGCTATATTTGACAGTCCTAATTTTGTAATTGAAATAGTGGGAAGTAGTTATCTAACCAAAATTCCCTTAATATGCCATTATGGCTATATTGGGGTCCAATTTGTAACCCCAATTAGAAGGGTGTCAATACCGCACCATTGGTAACGACAAGCTGTGAGTGTCCCGCATATGGTAGTATCCCTAAAAGAGAATGGTGGGCCCCTCATCAGACAGTGCTTATCCACCATATCAACCCTCATTTGATAATGTTGATGTCTCAACCTATGTTGGCCACATAGTTCTGGAATGCAAGGATGACTTCTAAGAATCATAGCCTCATCCGACAGTATGTGTTCCCATCCTTGGGTTCACTCGGTGCTAATTCATACTTTCATCTGTGTAGACACTAATCATGGATTACTGAACTGAACTGGACGGAATTAACTGAGTTCCATTGACTGACGAAATAGTACTAAGATTACTATATTATTGAGCTTTCCTGAGTCACATGACTGACTGAGTTCTATGGTTCAAGGCTTGACTGAGGATATCGTGAAAACATGACATGGACTCTAGGCACACAACTATAGTTTTTGGGTACAAGTACCCCCAGGACTCGATAGAAGAAAAATAACAAAGCATGACTTCTTGAGTATATGACCAACATCAACAATACATAATCCATTAGCTAAGACATTTCATCAAATACTTGACATACATAACTTGTACTTGAATAGAGATTTCATATTATCATACTAGTATGACACTTTTCCTTCACGTAGGCATTTAATCAAACATGGGGGGAGCATGCTATGGTTATACAATCATCAACACATCTAATAATTAAGGATACATCAATCAACTTGTGAATTGAAGGGTTTATTATGAATACCGTGTAATTTCTCACATTCTAGAATCAATTCTTGTAATTAATAGTCTATAACATGGAATGAAACCAAACAACAACATGAACATAACTTTTTCATTCAATCAAATCATGAACATTTGTAAATATACAAATCTTTGATTTTGAAAACAGATTCTTGAGCTTCATGTGTGAAAGAGAACCATGAATCAACACATGACATACCTTAGTTCTTGATTTAGCAAAGATTGACGGAGAGACTTTCTTAAAATCGAATCCCCAATTGAAACCCTAGTTTGTTCTTGAGAGAAAATTGAGATAAACTAGTATATTTTGGGTTCCAAATAGCTGAATCTCGTGTTAAAGGGCTTAAATAGGGCTGGGAAATTGACCCTTTTAACCTTGGACATATTTTTTAAATTGGTGAAAATTTCTCGACTTGGACCCCTAGCGCGATGCAGCGCTATCACATTGTGTCACTAGAATTTGACAATTGGGAAATAGGAAAATGGCGGGACACGGAGCCATCGTGTTGCCACTTTGTTTGTGACCAGGAAGTTTGGCACGATGTGGAGAAATCGCACTGGGACATTGGAAAAAGGACTATTGCCATTTTATCTTGTGGCACGGCGCGCCACTGATCAATATGGTGCTATTTTATGATTGGGACTTGAAATAGTCATAATTTGTTACCCGATTATCAGATTTAGGCAAATTTTAAGACAGACTCAATACATTGTAAGAGAGGTAAGAGAATACATATCAAGATACATTACCATTAATCATTACCATATTATGTGAGTAGATGCATGGGCATGTATATCCCAATGTCATGAACAATCACCACCTTTTCGAGCTTAATATAATTTTTAACATGTCAATTATAAGTCAATGGTATGCCTTCTAAAATCCCCTTTTTACCCAAATGGTTCACCATACTAGTGTAAGAGATTCCTTTACACAAACATTAGCTTTAACATTAAGCTTGAATCATAATAAGAATTGTAACATATTTCAAGGCTCACATTGTAACCTAGCCAATAAGTCAAGTAATAGCATAAACATAAATTCAATTCACAAGAATTTCCAATTCTATCCATATCATGAAAACAAGATAATCAATAAAGTATACACATTTTGCCAACATCGACAATATTCATAAACCATATACCAAGTGTATCCATCATATCACCAAAAGTATAATCTAGGCATTCATCATGTATCTAGTTCATTGAAGAAGTCTTAATATGGGTCAAGTTCCGCTGCTAATAATCCCTAAAGTTCTCTTTTACAAGTCTAACTTCTACTCGAAATTAAACTAAATTATCTAAATCATGCCTAAGGTCTTACGAATCCACCTTAGTTTTATAGGACATTTCTTCTTCGAGTATTTCTCCTAAGTCACCCAAGCACCTAAAGTCATTCCACAACTAAGCATATCTAGGTCAACATACCTCTAAGGTAAGTGAAGAAGGTCACTCTCACGTACTAGAGCAACTAGAGTATCCATACAATATTCATGAGATTACAAATCCAACAAACTAAGGTTCAAGGCTATGAGTCAATTATCCCTCTTACTGTGTTTCAAGACCTAAGTGATCTGACTAGTCCCAAAAATTTCCATCTACCAATTCAACATCTGAAACCCCACCTAATATTATTAAGATACCATGATTATACAACAATAAAGCTCAATCTAACATAAGTAAGCCTAACCTACCTTGAGTACCAAATAGTTCACGAATCGACAATCTTTGCTTTCCCTTTTCTCAAAGTTTCTTTCACGAGCCAAGTTATATAAAACATAATCTATGCATTATTACGAGAATAAAAACAACCACATTGCACCATTGTGCTTTGGGTAAAAAACTACACCAAAACCTCTTAGTAGGTCCCACATATGGAAAATGAGTTTCTGAGACTATCCCATTGTTCAAATACCATTAGGGAGTTAAAGCCGTCAAAAAATTTATGTAAAACAACCATATTGGGGACTAAAATCAAGCCTCAAGCCATGTGGTGTTTTAGGTCTAATAAAAAAGAATTTAACACCAAAATTTAAAGGACTAATACCTTAGATTCATAATAAAACATGATTACACAATGTACTCAAGCTCCGAATCAACCTACAAGACTCACTTTAAGGGTTTTACACTCTATTAGGGTTTGGGGACTCAAATTATTAGAGGAAATGACTAAATTTCAGCCAAAAGAGGGTTTTTAAATGGACCATTCATGCCTTAGGAGGCGCGATCACACATACTCGCTAGACCTCAATCGCAACCATCGCGATTGCGATAGTTCGGGCACTAGACGATGACTGAAACTTGGAATTTGGTTCCAAGTTTTGGGCAGGGCCTCGGGAAGAATCCAGAGTCCAATATGAATAAACGAGATATGTAACCATACAGATTTCAATGCTTTGAACGCATTGGCAAAGTCAAATTTTGCATCCAATGTCGGTTTACTAAAGTTTTTGCTCGATGGCTATTTGGAACAAACAAAGACTTTTAAATAAAAAATGGTTCTAAAAACTAAATAAACTGCCAGGTAATCAAACTATTGGTTCTAGCAAGTCATAAATAACGTGGGGCCACTATAGGAAAATTCTAACAGCGAAAATGAGCTGAAACACAGAAAATTAGCTAAAGGGTCATTATAGGTGGTGCAACTATTAACTTTCATGCTCAGCAATACTTCTCAATTATACTTTTCCTTTTAAATACTACATATCATTTGATACAACTTTTAATCCTCACATGGGTAGATGTGACTATTCGTACCAAAGTCTAAGTCAAACTACGTACTCTCATAATGCTCAACCCTAATTAGGAGTCAGAGGGACTACACACGAGACAATGATACTAGTTTAAACTATAGGATTCAATATGCAATGTCTTTCTAAAGCCCTCATATTAAGGATAATTATAACACCCCACATTTTGACCTAGAATTTGAATCTTTGTTTCTTTATGTGTAAACTCTAAATCCATGATTTATATTTGAATACATGAGTCATGATCATTGGCCTAGTGTGAAGACGTATTATGAGGTGGAAAAATGTTCATAGGTGATATGCCTAAATTACACCTCTCTTACAAGAGAGTAAGATATAACGCCCCAAATTTGGTACTCGGAATGCTACACGGTGCTCACGACCCCAAAGGACCATAAGCTAACCCATGACTGATATCTATACCTGTACACTATATAACATACTAAATATAATACAGAAATAGAGGCTGAAAGACCAAAAGGTTCAAAACTGTATGAATGATAAAATATAACATATGAGTGGGGTAATAGAATACCCAAAACTAAATTACTATCTGAACATACTGTAGTCTAAAAAACCTCTAAAATATTACTATCTTGATAAGGAGTAGATGGGACATGTCCCCAACTAACTCCAACTTATAAAGTAAATAATGAGATAACAAATATATGATCATGTCTTTGAAAGATGAGGACTTACTGCTTACTCTGACCATTTAGACTAGAATACTACTGATGCTTTGGATCTCATACTTCTAAACCTATGGTATAAGACACCATAGTAGAAATACGTCAGTACTTAGAATGTACTGGTATGCATGAAAGGTAGGCTGAATGCATGGGATTCATATGCATAAACAATACTAGCTAACTGACTAATATAAATGTGAGAATACATGCATGAATACATCGTAACTATATCTGAGATCATGATAGCATGAATTTACTGATAACTAACATGACTGATAACTGAATTCTAATGACTGATATAACTGATGACATGAGTGACTATATGTGACTGTCCTAAATCTGATAGAACTAGCTGAGTTCCATACTATTCTGAGTTAACTGTATCTAATAGTCCTAAATTTTATAGAACTATCTACGTTCTATTACTGAGACTGAATGACTATATCTGACAGTCTTGATTCTGTAACTGAAATTATGGGAAGTAGTTATCTAACTGACATGCCCCTAATACACCATTATGGCTGATTTAGGGTCCAATCTATAACCCTAATTAGAAGGGTGTCAATACCACGCCACTGGTAAAGATAAGATGTGAGTGACCCTCATCTGACGGTGTCCCCAAAAGAGAATGGTGAGGACCTTATCTGACAGTGCTTTTCCACCTCATCAACCCTCATCGAACAATGTTGATGTCTCAACCTATGCTGGCTACATAGTTTTGGAATGCAAGGATGACTTCTAAGAATCACACCCTCATCTGACAGTGTGTGTTCCCATCATTTGGTTCACTCGGTGCTAATTACTACTCCCATCTGAGTAGAAATTGATCATCGATTACTAAACTGAACCGGACTGAATTAACAGAGTTCCGTTGACTAACGGAATAATATTGAGATTACTATATTACTAAGATTTCCTGAGTCACATGACTGTCTGAGTTCTATGTATCATGGCTTGACCGAGGATATTATGAAGACATGACATGGACTCTAGGCATACAACTATATTTTTTGGGTACAAGTTCCCCCAAGACTCGATAGAAGGGAACTAACAAAGCATGACTTTCTTGAGTATAAGACCAACATCAACAATACATAATCCATTGGCTAAGACATTTCATCAAACCCTTGACATACATAACTTGTACATGAATGGAGATTTCATATTATCAGACTAGTATAGCACTTTTTCTTTACATAGGCATTTAATCAAATATGGGGGGAGCATGCTATGGTTATACAATCATCAACACATCTGATAATCTAGGACATATCAATCAACTTGTGAATTAAGGGGTTTATCATGAATACCATGTAATTCCTCACATACTAGAATCAATTCTTGTAATTAATAGTCTATAACATGGAATGAAACCAAATAACAACATGAACATCACTTTTCAATTCAATCAAATCATGAAAATGCATACTTATACAAATATTTGATTTTCAAAAGAGATTCTTGAGCTTCATGGGTGAAAGAGACCCATGAATCAACACATGACATACCTTAGTTCTTGATTTAGCAAAGATTGACGGAGAGACTTTCTTGAAATTGAATCCCCAATTGAAACCCTAGCTTGTTCTTGAGAGAAAATTGAGAGAAACTAGTATATTTTGGGTTTCAAATAGCTGAATCTCGTGTTAAAAGGCATAAATAGGGGTGGGAAATTAACCCTTTTAACCATGGACGCGTCTTTTAAATTGGTGAAAATTCCCAACCTGTACCCCTTGCGCGCGTGTTACTGGAATTTGACAATTGGGAAATAGGGAAATGGCGGGATGCGGAGCCATCGTGTTGCCACTTTATTTGCGACTTGGAAATTTGGTAAAACCCGGAGAAATCATACTGGGACATTGGAAAAAGGACAATTGCCATTTTATCTTGTAGCGCGATGCGCCACCGATGAATATGGCATTGTTTTATGACGGGAACTTAAAATAGTCATAACTTCTTACCCGGTTATCAAATTTATGCAAATTTTATATTGATAAAAAACTTATTGAATTTCCCGCATGAAAAAAGTGAAAATCTTGAAAATTCCCCATAGAATAAACATAATTCAATTTAGAAGCTAATACTTGACATTCTTGAGACAAAATTAGTTATGAAACTTCGAGTATTATAATATCTCCCCTTGGGAACATTCATTCTCGAATGAGACTGCTTGAGAGGGGAGAAACGATAAGCTAAAGTACATACTAAACATGAACATTGAAACATGACTGCATAACTAATATTTTTGATATTCATACAGAGCATGCATATCTGATGCATGATTTTATGACTGAGATGATACATGAATGCATAACTGAGAGTACTGATAAGATGATCACACATATTTGATGTGTGAATACATGATGGAACTGATTATATAACTGAGATTTCTAATAACTGAGTCTTCTCACAAGGAGAATGCATGTCTGATGGATGAATCAATGACTAATCTGATGCATGAACATGTAATTGGATATGCTATGGTACTTAGTACCTAGTTTAAAAAATGAAATCCTGAACATAAGGCTAATACCAAGTTGTAACTGAAATCTAGACATGAAAACTGAAAAGCTTAAGGAGAACTATTACCTTGAGCTTGATCAGAGTCCGAAGAGAAGAGGTGAGGGTACTTGGTATGCATGTCTTCTTCTGCTTCCTAAGTAGCTGCCTTAACAGACTAATTCTTCCAAAGAACTTTGACTAGAGGGATTTTTTTGTTCCTTAGTCTACGAGTCTGGTAGTCTAGAATTTTGACTGGATTCTCCTCATAAGAGAGGCTGTTCTAAACATCTATGCTCTAAATAGGAACTACAACTGCTGGATCATCTATACACTTCTTGAGCAAAGAGACATGGAAAATTGGATGAAATGAGGCTAGATCTGAAGGCAATTCGAGCTTATAAGCTACCTTACTAAAGCGACTGAGAATTTTGAAGGGACCGAAATATCAGGGATTGAGCTTTCCCTTCTTGCCAAACCTCTTCACTCCCTTTATGGGAGAGATCTTTAGATAGGCATAGTCATCAATCTCAAACTCGATATCCTTTCTTCGCACATCTACATAAGACTTCTGTAGGCTCTGAGCAGCCGAGAGTCTTTCTCTGATCAACTGACTTTCTCTAAGGAATCAAACACAAAATCAGGTTCTATCACCGAGGCCTCACTAACTTTAAACCAAATAACTGGAGATCTGCATATCCTACTGTAGAGAGCTTCAAATGGAGCCATCCGAATACTAGAATAATAGCTATTATTGTATACAAACTTAATCAAAGGCAAGTGGTCACCCAAACTACCCTTGAAATCAATTGCACATGCCCTTAGCATATCTTTTAGGGTCTAAATGGTCCCTTTTTCTTGACCATCTATTTGAGGATTAAAGGCTATACTAAGATGAACTTGGGTACCAAGTCCCTTTTAGAATGCTTTCTAGAAATAAGAGGTGAACTGGGTACCTCTGTCTGAAATAATGGATAATGGAATACCGTGTAATTTGACCAGCTCCCTAATGTAGAGTTTGGCATAATCCTCGGCTTAATAAGAGGTAAGAACTGGAAGAAAATAGGTCTATTTAGTCATTCCATCTAAAATGACCCAAACTGAATCATGCTGGCGATTAATACGAGGCAAACCCATCACAAAGTCCATGTTCACTTCTTTCCATTTCCAAGTAGGAATATTGAACTCCTGCATGGACCCACTAGGTTTTTAATGCTCTATCTTGACCTGCTGACATATAGAGAACTTAGCCACAAATTCTGCAATATCTCTCTTCATCCCACTCCAACAATAAATCTCCTACAAGTCGCTGTACATCTTTGTGGCGCCGGGATAAATATAGTAGCACGCACTATGCACTTCTGTTAGAATTCACTGCCTTAAGTCATCTACACCTTAAACACAGAGATGACCCTGACAACGCAATACACCATCTCCCCCTTGGGAGAAAACCTCTACTTTCTGGTTCTTAACTGACTCTTTCAACTTGACTAAACTAGGGTCTCTATCTTGATTTTTTCACCTTAGAAACTAGAGATGATTCTGAACTACTTTTTACCCATATGTCACCCTCCTCTGAATTGACTAAGTGAACACCTAGTCTGGCAAGCTAATGGACTTCCTGAGCTAACTTCTTTTTACTGTCCTCGACATGAATAACACTACCCATAGACAGTCTACTAAGAGTGTCAGCCACTTTATTAGCCTTGCCCAGATGATAAAGGACACTTATGTCGTAATCTCTCAACAGCTCTAACCACTTTCTTTGATGAAGATTGAGATCTTTCAGAAAAAAGACATACTGAAGGCTCTTATAATCGGTGAACACATCAACATGAACTCCATACAAGTAATTCTTCCAAATCTTTAAGCCAAAACCCACGGCTGATAGCTCAAGATCATGAGTAGGATAATTCTTCTCATGGGGTTTAAGTTGTCTGGAGGCATAGGCTATGACCTTACCATGCTGCATAAGATATATGCAAAACCTACTCTGGATGTATCATTGTACGCTACAAACTCATCTGGACCATCTGGAAGAGCTAAGACTAAGGATAAAGTGAGTTGAGTCTTCAACTCTTAAAATATATTCTCGCAAGGATCTGACCACTGAAACTTGACTTTCATCTAAGTTAATCTGGACATAGGGGATGCAATAGATTAAAATCCTTCAATAAACCATCTGTAATAGCCAGCAAAACCAAGAAACTCCTAATTTCTAATAGAGAGATAGGTCTGGGCCAGTTTCTTACTGCTTTGGTCTTTTGAGGATCTACTCTAATGCCATCACCAAAAATGATATGGCCAAGGAATGCTACTGACCTAAGTCAAAATTTGCACTTACTGAATTTGGCAAAAAACTGATGATTTTTGAGTGTTTAAAGTACAATTCTGAGATGGTCTGCATGATCACACTCACTGCGGGAATAGACTAGAATATCATCTATAAAGACTATTATGAACATATCAGAGTACTACTTGAACACACGGTTCATTTAGTCTATGAAAGTTACTGGGGCATTGAAAAGACTAAAGGACATGACTAGGAATTTGAAGTGACCATATGGGGTATAGAAGGCTATTTTTGGAATGTCACATTCTCTGACTCTGAGATGATGATAGCCAAATCTGAGTTCTATGTTAGAGAAATAACTGGCACCCTGAAGTTGGTTAAACAAGCCATCAATTTTAGGGAGAGGATACTTGTTCTTGACCATGATTTTATTGAGTTGACGGTAATCTATACAGATTCAGAGATAACCATCTTTCTTTCGCACGAATAAGACTGATATACCCAACGGGGACATACTGGGCCTGATGAATCCCTCATCTAAGAGATCTTTTAACTGCTCTTTCAATTCTTTGAGTTCTGCAAGTGCCATTCAATATGGAAAAATAGATATAGGCTGAGTATTTGAAAGAAGATCAATGCCGAAGTCTATTTTCCTATCGGGAGAAATACTTGTAAGATCTTCGGGAAAGACATCTGAATATTCATTCACTACTGGGAATAATTCAAGACTTGGAGTTTCAGAACTAGAGTCCTTAAATTAAACAAGATGATAGACATATCCTTTAGATATCATTTTGTGTGCCCAAAGGTAGGAAATAAGTTAACCTTTAAAAGCTGAAGTACTACCCCTCCACTCTAGGATGGGTTGAGTCAAAAACTAAAACTGGACTATTCTATTTCTACAGTCGATTGTGGTATAACAGGAATGAAGCTAATCCATATCAAGAATAAAATCTAAATTAGTCATATCTGATTCGACTAAATCTGCAAAAGTGACTTTCTGAAATATCATAACCGGGCAATTCCAGTATACCCACCGGTTGTGATGGTTTTACCCACTGGGGTAGAGACTTAAAAGGGCTCTGCTAGAATTTTAGGAATGATTCAAAATCAATAGCTATATAGGTAGTGACAAAATACAAGGAAGCTCCTGGATCTAGCAAAGCGTAAACATGCACATGAAAGATCTATAACGTACTAGTAAATATATCAGGAGAACTTTCCTGATCTTGCCGGGACTGGAAAGCATAGAGCCTATTTGGGTGTTGCCAACTAGTAGCACTGGAAGTGGCACCCTGCTAATTTGGGCGATTAAACTGAGCTGAGAAATGGTTCTGCTGACCCTGATAAGCTGACTGGGGACAATCTTTGACTCTGTGGCCTGGCTTGACCTTAGAAACTAGAGATAATTCTGAACTACTTTTTACCCATGTCACCCTTTTCTGAATTGACTAAGAGAACACCTAGTCTGGTAAGCTGATGGACTTCCTGAGCTAACATATTTTTACTATCCTCGACATGAGTAACACTACCCATAGACAGTCTACTAAGCGCATCAGCCACTACATTAGCCTTGCCCGGATGATAAAGAACACTCATGTCGTAATCTTTCAACAGCTCTAACCACTTTCTCTGATGAAGATTGAGCTCTTTCTGAGAAAAGATATACTGAGACATCTACATGAACTCCATACAAGAAATTCCTCCAAATCTTTAAAGCAAAAACCACGGCTGCTAACTCAAGATCATGAGTAGGATAATTCTTCTCATGGGGTTTAAGTTGTCTGGAGGCATAGGCTATGAACTTACCATGCTGCATGAGGATACAGGCCAAACCTACTCTGGATGCATCAAAGTACACTACAAATCCATCTGGACCATCTGGAAGAGCTAAGACTGGGGATGAGGTGAGTTGAGCCTTCAACTCCTAAAAGATATTCTCGCAAGGATCTGACCACTGAAACTTGACTTTCATTTGAGTCAATCTGGACATAGGGGATGCAGTAGATGAAAATCCTTAAATAAACCATCTATAATAGCTAGCCAAACCAAGAAAATCCTGATGTCCGATGGAGAGACAGGTCTGGGCCAGTTTCTTACCGCTTTGGTCTTTTAAGGATCTACTCTAATGCCATTACCGGAAATGATATGGCCAAGGAATGCTACTGACCTAAATCAAAATTTTCACTTACTGAATTTGGCAAAAAACTGATACTTTTTGAGAGTCTAAAGTACAATTCTGAGATGGTATGGATGATCATGCTCACTGTAGGAATAGACCAGAATATCATCTATAAAGACTATGTTGAACATATCAGAGTACTACATGAACACACGGTTCATTCAGTCTATGAAACTTACAGGGGCATTATTAAAACTAAAGGACATGACTAGGAATTTGAAGTGACCATATGAGGTACAGAAGGCAGTTTTTGGACTGCCACATTCTCTGACTCTGAGCTGATGATAACCAAATCTTAGTTCTATCTTAGAGAAATAACTGGCACCCTAAAGTTGGTGAAACAAGTCATCAATTCTAGGGAGAGGATACTTGTTCTTGACCATGACTTTATTGTGTTGACGGTAATCTATATACATTCAGAGAGAACCGTCTTTCTTTTGCATGAATAAGACTAATACACCCCACAGAGACACACTGGGCCTGATTATTCCCTCATCTAAGAGATCTTTTAACTGCTCTTTGAATTCTCTAAGTTTTGTATGTGCCATTCTATATGGTAGAATATATATAGGTTGAATATCTGGAAGAAGATCAATGCTGAAGTCTATTTCCCTATCGAGAGAAATTCCTGGAAGATCATTGGGAAAGATATCTGAATATTCATTCACTACTGGGAATGATTCAAGATTGGGAGTTTCAGAACTTGTGTCCTTAACTTAAACAAGATGATAGACATATCCCTTAGATATCATTTTCTGTGCCTGAAGGTAGGAAACAAGTTGAGCTTTAAAAGCTTAAGTACTACCCCTCCACTCTAGGATGGATTCAGTCGAAAATTGAAATTGTACTATTCTATTTCTATAGTCGACAATGGTATAGCAGGAATGAAGCCAATCTATACCGAGAATGACTTCAGAATCAGTCATATCTAATTTGACTAAATCTGCTAAAGTGACTTTCTAAAATATCATAACCTGGCAGTTCCTGTATACCCACCGGTTATGATGATTTTACCCACTAAGGTAGAGACTTAAAAGGGCTCTGCTAGAATTTTTGGAATGATTTCGAAATCAACAACTATATAGGGAGTGACAAAAGACAAGAAAGCTCCAGGATCTAGAAAAGCGTAAACATGTACATGAAAGGTCTATAAAGTACTACTAACCATATCAGGAGAATTTTCCTGATCTTGCCGGGACTGGAGAGCATAGAGTATAGTTGGGCGTTGCTAACTAGTAGCACTGAAAGAGGCACCCTGCTAATTTAGGCAACTGGACTAAGATGTGAAACAGTTCTGCTGACCCTGATAACCTAACTGGGGACAATCTCTGACTCTGTGGCCTAGCTTGACCTCAGAAACTAGAGATGATATTGAACTACTTTTTACCCATATGTCACCCTCCTCTGAATAGACTAAGCGAACACCTAGTCTGGCAAGATGATGGACTTCCTAAGCTAAATTATTTTTACTGTCCTCGACATGAGTAACACTACCCATAGACAGTCTACTAAGAGCATCAGCCACTACATTAGCCTTGCCCAGATGATAAAGGACACCATATCGTAATCTTTCAACAGCTCTAACCACTTTCTCTGACAAAGATTGAGATCTTGCTGAGAAAAGACATACGGAAGGCTCTTATGATCGGTGAACACATTTACATAAAGTCCATACAAGTAATTTCTCCAAATCTTTAAGGCAAAAACCACGGCTCCTAACTCAAGATCATGAGTAGGATAATTCTTCGTATGGGGTTTAAGTTGTTTGGAGGCATAGCCTATGACCTTACCATGCTGCATGAGGATACAGGCCAAACCTACTCTGGATGCATCACAGTACACTACAAATCCATCTGGACCATCTGGAAGAGCTAAGACTGGGGATGAGGTGATTTGAGCCTTCAACTCCTAAAATATATTCTCGCAAGGATATGACAACTGAAACTTGTCTTTTGTCTGAGTCAATCTGGGCATAGGGGATGCAGTAGATGAAAATCCTTAAATAAACCATCTATAATAGCTAGCCAAACCAAGAAACTCCGGATGTCTGATGGAGAGACAGGTCTGGGCCAGTTTCTTACCGCTTTGGTCTTTTAAGGATCTACTCTAATGCCATCACCGGAAATGATATGGCCAAGGAATGCTACTGACCTAAGTCAAAATTTTCACTTACTGAATTTGGCAAAAAACTGATACTTTTTAAGAGTCTAAAGTACAATTCTGAGATGGTATGGATGATCACGCTCACTGTAGGAATAGACCAGAATATCATCTATAAAGACTATGATGAACATATCAGAGTACTACATGAACACACGGTTCATTCAGTCTATGAAAGTTACAGGAGCATTAGTAAAACTAAAGGAGATGACTAGGAATTTGAAGTGACCATATGAGGTACAAAAGGCAGTTTTTGGAATGGTACATTCTCAGACTCTGAGCTGATGATAACCAAATCTGAGTTCTATCTTAGAGAAATAACTGGCACCCTGAAGTTAGTGAAACAAGTCATCAATTCTAGGGAGAGGATACTTGTTCTTGACCATGACATTATTGTGTTGATGGTAATCTATATACATTCAGAGAGAACCGTCTTTCTTTTGCACGAATAAGACTAATACACCCCACAGAGACACACTGGGCCTGATGATTCCTTCATCTAAGAGATCTTTTAATTGATCTTTCAATTCTTTAAGTTTTGCAGGTGCCATTCTATATGGTAGAATAGATATAGGCTGAATATCTGGAAGAAGATCAATGCTGAAGTCTATTTCCCGATCGAGAGAAATTCCTGGAAGATCTTTGGGAAAGACATCTGAATATTCATTCACTACTGGGAATGATTCAAGATTGTGAGTTTCAGAACTTGTGTCCTTAACTTAAACAAGATCAAAGACATATCCTTTAGATATCATTTTCTGTGCCTAAAGGTAGGAAAGAAGTTGAGCTTTAAAAGCTTAAGTACTACCCCTCAACTCTAGGACGGATTCACTCGAAAACTGAAATTGGACAATTCTATTTCTATAGTTGACAATGGTATAGCAGGAATGAAGCCAATCTATATCAAGAATGACATCAGAATTAGTCATATCTAATTTGACTAAATCTACTAAAGTGACTTTCTAAAATATCATAACCGGGCAGTTCCTGTATACCCACCGATTATGATGATTTTACCCACTAGGGTAGGGACTTAAAAGGGCTCAGCTAGAATTTTTGGAATGATTCCAAAATCAACAACTATATAGAGAGTGACAAAAGACAAAAAAGCTCCAGGATCTAGCAAAGCATAAACATACACATGAAAGATCTATAACGTACTAGTAACCACATCAGGAGAGTTTTTTTGATCTTGCCAGGACTGGAGAGCATAGCGTCTATTTGGGCGTTGCCCACTAGTAGCACTGAAAATGGCACCCTGCTAATTTAGGCAACTGGACTGAGATAAGAAACGGTTTTGCTGACCCTGATAACCTAACTGGGACAATCTCTGACTCTGTGGCCTGGCTTGACCTCAGAAACTAGAGATGATACTGAACTACTTTTTACCCATATGTCACCCTCCTCTGAATAGACTAAGTGAACACCTAGTCTGGCAAGATGACGGACTTCCTGAGCTAAATTATTTTTACTGTCCTCAACATGAGTAACACTACCCATAGACAGTCTACTAAGAGTGTCAGCCACTACATTAGCCTTGCCTAAATGATAAAAGACACTCATACCGTAATCTTTCAATAGCTCTAACCACTTTCTCTGACAAAGATTGAGATCTTGCTGAGAAAAGACATATGGAAGGCTCTTATGATCGGTGAACACATTTACATAAAGTCCATACAAGTAATTTCTCCAAATCTTTTAGGCAAAAACCACGGCTCCTAACTCAATTATTGAAATTGGCAAAATACTGATGATTTTTGAGAGTCTAAAGTACAATTCTGAGATGGTTTGTATGATCATGCTCACTGCAGGAATAGACCATAATATCATCTATAAAGACTATGATGAACATATCAAAGTACTACTTGAAAACTTGGTTCATTCAGTCTATGAAAGTTACAGGGGCATTGGTAAGACTTAAGGACATGACTAGGAATTTGAAGTGACCATATGAGGTACAGAAGGCAATTTTTGGAATGTCACATTCTCTGACTCTGAGCTGATGATAGCCAAATCTGAGTTCTATCTTAGAGAAATAACTGGCACCCTGAAGTTGGTTAAATAAGTCATCAATTTTAGGGAGAGGATACTTGTTCTTGGCCATGAATTTGTTGTGTTGATGGTAATCTATACACATTCTGAGAGAACCGTCTTTCTTTCGCTTGAATAAGACTAATACACCCCACAGAGACACACTGGGCCTGATGTATCCCTTATCAAAGAGATATTTTAACTGCTCTCTCAATTCTCTAAGTTCTGTAGGTGCCATTCTATATGGTCGAATAGATATAGGCTGAGTATCTGGAAGAAGATCAATGCCGAAGTCTATTTCCCTATCGAGAGAAATTCCTAGAAGATCTTCGGGAAAGATATCTGAATATTCATTCACTACTAGGAATAATTCAAGATTGGGAGTTTCAGAACTTTTGTCCTTAACTTAAACAAGATGATAGACATATCCTTTAGATATCATTCTCTATGCCTGAAGGTAGGAAATAAGTTGAGCTTTAAAAGCTTAAGTACTACCCCTCTACTCTAGGACAGATTTAGTTGAAAACTAAAATTGGACTATTCTGTTTCTATAGTCGACTGTGGTATAGCAGGAATAAAGCCAATTTATACCGAGAATGACATCAAAATCAGTCATATCTAATTCGACTAAATCTGCTGAAGTGACTTTCTGAGATATCATAACCGGGCAGTTCCTGTATACCCACCAGTTATGATGGTTTTACCCACTGGGGTAGAGACTTAAAAGGGCTCTGCTAGAATTTTGGGAATAATTCTGAAATCAACAGCTATATAGGGAGTGACAAAAGACAAGGAAGCACCTGGATCTAGCAAAGCATAAACATACACATGAAAGATCTATAACGTACTAGTAACCACATCAGGAGAGTTTTTTTGATCTTGCCAGGACTGGAGAGCATAGCGTATATTTGGGCGTTGCCCACTAGTAGCACTGAAAATGGCACCCTTCTAATTTAGGTAACTGGACTGAGATAAGAAACGGTTTTGCTGACCCTGATAACCTAACAGGGGACAATCTCTGACTTTGTGGCCTGGCTTGACCATAAAAACTAGAGATGATTCTGAACTACTTTTTACCCATATGTCACCATCCTATGAATAGACTAAGCAAACACCTAGTCTGGCAAGCTGATGTACTTCCTGAGATAACTTATTTTTACTATCCTCGACATGAGTAACACTACCCATAGACAGTCTACTAAGAGCGTCAGCCACTACGTTAGCCTTGCCCAGATTATAAAGGACAACCATGCCATAATCTTTCAACAGCTCTAACCACTTTCTCTAATAAAAATTAAGATCTTTCTGAGGAAAGACATACTGAAGGCTCTTATGATCGGTGAACACATCTACATAAACTACATATAAGTAATTTCTCTAAATCTTTAAGGCAAAAACCACGGCTGCTAACTCAAGATCATGAGTAGGATAATTCTTCTTATGGGGTTTAAGTGTTTTGGAGGCATAGGCTATGACCTTACCATGCTGCATGAGGATACAGGCCAAACCTACTCTGGATGCATCATAGTACACTACAAACCCATCCCGACTATCTGGAAGAGCAAAGACTAGGGATGAGGTGAGTTGAGTCTTCAACTCTTAAAAGATCTTCTCGCAAGGATCTGACCACTGAAACTTGACTTTCGTCTGAGTCAATCTGGACATAGGGGATGAAATAGATGAAAATCCTTCAATAAACCATCTAATAGCCAACCAAACCAAGAAACTCCTGATGTCTGATGGAGAGACAGGTCTGGGCTAGTTTCTTACGTCTTTGGTCTTTTGAGGATCTACTCTAATGCCATCGTCGAAAATGATATGGCCAAGGAATGCTACTGCCCTAAGTCAAAATTTTCACTTACTGAATTTGGCAAAAAACTGATGATTTTTGAGAGTCTATAGTACAATTCTGAGATGGTCTGCATGATCACGCTCACTGCAGGAATAGACCAAAATATAATCTATAAAGACTATGACGAACATATCAGAGTACTACTTGAACACACGGTTCATTCAGTCAATGAAAGTTACTGGGGCATTGGTAAGACTAAAGGACATGACCAGGATTTTGAAGTGACCATGTGAGGTACAGAAGGATATTTCTGGAATGTCACATTCTCTGACTCTGAGCTGATGATAGTCAAATCTGAGTTCTATCTTAGAGAAATAACTGGCATCCTGAAGTTGGTTAAATAAGTCATCAATTTTATGGAGAGGATACTTGTTCTTAACCATGACTTTATTAAGTTGATGGTAATCTATGCATATTCTGAGAAAATCATCTTTCTTTCACACGAATAAGATTGATACACCCCACGGGGACATAGTGGGCCTGATGAATCCCTTCTCTAAGAGATATTTTAACTGCTCTTTAAATTCTCTAAGTTTTGTAGGTGCCATTCTATATGGAAGAATAGATATAGGCTGATTATCTAGAAGAAGATCAATGCCAAAGTCTATTTCCCTATAGAGAGAAATTCCTGGAAGATCTTCGGGAAAGATATCTGAATATTCATTCACTACTAGGAATGATTCAATTTTGGGAGTTTCAGAACTAGTGTCCTTTACTTAAAAAATATGATAGACATATCCTTTAGATATCATTTTCTGTGCCTGAAGGTAGGAAACAAGTTTACCTTTAAAAGCTGAAGTACTACCCCTCAACTCTAGGACGGGTTTAGTTGAAAACTGAAATTGGACTATTCTATTTCTACAGTCGACTGTGGTATAGCAGGAATAAAGCCAATTTATACTGAGAATGACATCAAAATCAGTCATATCTAATTCGACTAAATATGCTGAAGTGACTTTCTGAAATATCATAACCGGGCAGTTCCTGATACCCACCAGTTATGATGGTTTAACCCGCTAGGATAGAGACTTAAAAGGGCTTTGCTAGAATTTTGGGAATGATTCCAAAATCAACAGCTATATAGGGAGTGACAAAAGACAAGAAAGCTCATGGATCTAGCAAAGCATAATCATACACATGAAAGATCTATAACGTACTAGTAACCATACCAGGAGAGTTTTCCTGATCTTGCCGGGATTGGAGAGCATAGAGTCTATTTGGGCGTTGCCCACTAGTAGCACTGAAAGTGGCACCCTGCTAATTTAGGCAACTGGACTGAGATGAGAAACAGTTCTGCTGACCCTGATAACCTGACTGGGGACAATCTCTGACTCTGTGGCCTGGCTTGACCTTAGATACTAGAGATGATTCTGAACTGCTTTTTACGCATATGTCACCCTCCTCTGAATAGACTAAGCGAACACCTAGTCTGCCAAGATGATATAAGTTCTTTTTATTGTCCTCAACATGAGTAACACAACCCATAGACAGTCTACTAAGAGCGTCAGCCACTATATTAGCCTTGCCCAGATTATAAAGGATACTCATGCC